>NC_051392.1:56836383-56868883 GCF_015228065.2 Penaeus monodon
ATCATATAAGGAATTAAGGGACAGCGCTCTGGGAAAAAGGACTAAGCTACAGAAAAGGTAATTCCTAGATAACACTTAGTTTTATATGTACTTTGCATTTTACGATAGAGTTGGTGGTGGTTATTGTCGTGTGTGAATGGATACATTACACCTATAGTTGTTAGCAATGGTATTTACGTAGTCAGAAAATCGTCGTTATATTAAATGTTTTCCTTTTCTCCATTAGGTAACTATTTTCGTAACGATTTCATTGTTTTCCAGTATAACGGAATTACTTCAGCTTATTGCGCATGAGACCTCCCCCACGTATAGTGTGGGGGTGAATAGGCGCGTAGTGTTGTTCCCTAATTTGCGATAAGACGCCAGGGAGATGGTGAACCCTACCCTGCATATACATGATGGAGCATTGATACACTTTTCTTACTGCTGCGTTTAGCGCTAGAAACGATATTTTCTTCAAAATTATTTCTTACACCAATTAACATGTTAATGGTGCCGTAGCAAGTAAGGCTAACTTCCGTAGTTACCTTCAGAGACAACAAAGAAGTGGAAATGCCTTTGATTGCGGTTGTTTGATGTTAAATTACGATTGTGCCTCCATCATTTTATCATCCTTTTCATTGTCAAAATCATACCATTAACATATGTAATGATTCTGATATATAAATTGTCATCGTTGTTTATTACCATTCTTACAACTGTTATCGTTAGTATTGCTTTTACTAAAATATTTCACTGTTATTACTATTATCATGAACGTCAGGTCATTGAACATTATGATTTTTTAAAACCTTATTGGTCTATTCACTGTAATATGACCTTATCTGAAACCGAAGTAGCCGTGGTCGTTTGACCTTAAGTGCCGGAAGAGCATGCATGTGACATTTATTAATAGTGAAATCTGCCTGAGCCGGGGTGACATCCATTAATCAGGAAGACCGGCTAGGCAGCTGTTGACCTCCTGGGTCATGACCTCACCTTCGGCGATAACGAGAACCGCCTGGAGGGGGTAGCCGAGGGTAACGGCTGTGTCCCCACGCCCTAGGCTGGAAGCGACCCAGAAATACCGAAAGGAGTCAGTCCGAGTCCGTTCCCTGAACCGCGAACACCTTCCCCCTTAGCCCGTGGGAGCTGACGCCGCCTCCACCACGTCTACTGCGTCAAGATCCATTTCAATCTACGTGTCTGTTCCCTCAATAAAGCTGAGAAACAGATACTGAGTTTTCCTCTGGACCTGCCAGATAATATAGTGGTAATCTAGTATAATTCAAATCAGAGACCATTATAATGCATGTAAGATGACAGATGTAGAGACATACATGGGTAGATAGGCTGTATATAATGTAACATACCATAATAAAATGCACTGAAAGCATGAATATTGATGCTGCCAATTATCAAAATGTTTGTTTGCTGTGTCTGTACAACAGTGTGTCTGCGCTCCTGTCTGTGCCTGCGCGTCTGTGTATTTGCGCTCCAGTGTCTGTGCACCTGTGTGTCTACAGGCCAATGTGTGTCTGCAAGCCTGTTGTGTCTGCATGCTGGTGTGCCTGCCCTCCAGTAGTTTATGTGTCAGCAAGCCTGTGCCTTGTGTTTGGT
This sequence comes from Penaeus monodon, assembly GCF_015228065.2. Classification (NCBI taxonomy): domain Eukaryota; kingdom Metazoa; phylum Arthropoda; class Malacostraca; order Decapoda; family Penaeidae; genus Penaeus; species Penaeus monodon. Next base: position 56,837,983 of record NC_051392.1, read on the forward strand.
TGCGCTCCTTTGTGTCTGCGATTGTGTATTCATTTAAAACATTGTAGCAATATTTACATGTTTGAAGGCAACAGAAAATTGCGTATCACGATAAAGTGATACACAGTTAACCGACGTAGACAGGGCAGTCTGTTTTTACGTTTAAGTACATTCAGATCATAGTTCGATAAGGCAATATTATAAAAAAATTAATGGTTTGCCCCGTAATGCTTAAAAGCTAGGAAAAAAGGAAAAAAGGACGAACATGTAATTTATATGTAAATGTATAATACGGTTTGGGAAATCACGGGTGAGTTTTTTTGTTTAAATTTAATTGTGTTTTCCTACAGATTGATATTTTTTTATTAATCATTTGCTGATCGGCAGAGCGATGCTTCAACGTGATATGATCGTTGGGGAAAGAATAGTAATCTTTGTTCAAAAATCAATCCTACCCCGCTAAAAATAATTATATTATATATTATAATAATAATATATATATGATATGCATTATCATAATAACGGGTTATTGTCGATTTTTTCTTTTTGTGGAACAAAAATGACATAAAGATAAGCCCGATATGCGAAGTTCCTCCCCTTTTTAAAAGTACAGTTCCAAATTTTAAAAACTGATGACATATACCCAGGACCACCTGCATTATTTTAATTAAAAGTAGAGTGAGGATTGGGGGGGAAAAACTTGACGATTCCTCACTTTCCCTTTTATCTTTTAGGCGGGGTGCAAGTCTATTTTCATTAATACTAAAAAATTTTTTGCACGAGAAAGTATTAAAGTTTAAAACCCAAAATACTTTTGGGAAGCAGTGTGGTCAAAAATAAGATTCAAACTTTCTTATTACGACAGTTTTTTACACAAGCTACCCAAAATCAAAGTCAATGCCATAAGTTACCAAATCACAAGCCGGGTTGCTCTTTCTTTCCTTGTAGCGGAATTTGTCTTTCGTCCTTGAAAAAAAAAGAGTGAAAAACGACTTTAGTGTTTTTGTGGGACAATAAATATAACGTAATGTTAAGTGTACCAGAATAAAGGTATGTGAGACTGTGCTTTGCGCAGAATATATGCGGGAAAGAGGAATGTAGTTAGTTTCTTAAGTGTGATTTTTTCTGAAATTCGAAAAAAAAATTTTTGGGGGAAAGTGCTCACCTCAAAATTGTTGGGGTTTATCCCCTTTTCAGTTTTTTTTATAGAAATAAGGGAACGTGGAGAAAAGGTATTTTTAAACAGACTTAAAAAGTTAGAAGGGAAAATGTTCACCGCCACATATCATAAGGAAATTTAAAAGGGGACGGCGCCCCTGGGAAAAGGATAAACTACAGAAAAGGGTAATTCTTAATAAATTTAGTTTTATATGTACTTTTGCTTTTTCTGGTTGTGTGGTTTTGGTGTGTGAATGGATAAACCCTAAGTTTGTTAGAAATGGTATTTCGTAGCGAAAATGTCGTTAGTTAATGTTTTCCTTTTCCCTTTAGGTAACTTTTTTCGTAACGTTTTATTTTTTTCCCATATAAGGGAAATTCCCTTCAGCTTATTGCGCATGAGACCCCCCCCACGTATAGTGTGGGGTGAATAGACGCGTAGTGTGTTCCCAAATTTGCGATAAGACGCCAGGAGATGGTAAAACCCTACCCGCATAAAAATGATGGTTTTGTTTTCACTTTTCTTACTGTGCGTTTAGCGCTAGAAACGATATTTTTTTAAAAATTTTTTCCCCCCCCAAATCAAATGTTAATGGTCCGTGCAAGAAAAGGGCTAATTCGAGTTCCCTTTCAGAGACAACAAAGAAGTGGAAACCCTTTGATTGCGGTTGTTTGATGTTAAAAAACGTTGTGCCTCCATCTTTTTCATCCTTTTCTTGTAAAAATCATACCTTTAACATATTAATATTCTGTTTAATAATTGTCTCTTGTTTATTACCATTTTTAAAAACTGTTATCTTTAGTATTGCTTTTACTAAAATATTTCACGTTATTACTATTTCAGAACGTCAGGTCTTTGAAATTATTTTTTTTAAAACCCTTTTGGTCTTTTTTCACTGTAATATAACCTTTATCTAACCGAAGTAGCCGTGGTGTTTGCCCTTAAGTGCCGGGAAGAGCATGCTGGACATTTTTTAAATATAAAATCTCCCTGAGCCGGGTGACATCCATTAATCGGAAGACCGCTAGGCACTGTTGACCCCCTGGGTCTGACCTCCCCTTTCGGCGTAACGAAACCGCCTGGAGGGGGTCCGAGGTGGGCTGTGCCCCCACCCCCTAGGCTGGAAGCGCCCCAGAAATCCGAAAGGGTCATCCGAGTCCGTTCCCTAAACCCGCAAACACCTTCCCCCCTTGCCCGTGGGAGCTGACGCCGCCCCCCCCAGTCTACTGCGTCAAGATCCTTTCAATCTACGGGTCTTTTTCCCTCAATAAAGCTGAAAAACAGATAGAGTTTTCCTCTGGACCTTTCCAATAATATAGTGGATCTAGTATAACAATCAAGACCTTTAAAATGATGTAAGTGACAGATTAGAGACTAATGGGTAGATAGGCTGTATATAATGAAAAATACCATAATAAATGCACTGAAGCAAAATTTGATGCTGCCAATTATAAAAATGTTTGTTGCTGTGCGTACAACTGGTTGCGCCCCTGTCTGTGCCGCGCGTCTGTGTATTTGCGTCCAGTGTCTGGCACCGTTGTCTACAGGCCAATGTTGTCTGCAAGCCGTTTGCCCCTCATGCGGTGGCCTGCCCTCCAGTTTTTATGTATCAAAAAGCCTGTCCCTGTTTTTGGGTTCGCCCCTTTTGGTCTGCGTTTGGGTTTTTTCTTTTAAAACATTGTAGCAATTTACATTTTTTGAAGGCAACAGAAATTGCGTATCACGAAAAAGGATACCATTTTAACCGACTAGACGGGGCAGTCTTTTTTTTACTTTTTCAAAATATTTGTACAACCTTTCAGTCATAGTTCGATAAGTGCAACAATTTCTGAAAAGTATGACCAAAAACAATTGGCCGGCTTCCCTTCCTACTCGTATTTTGGTGTAGAGGTGTTTTAATGCTATGTAAGTCTGTATATTATACCACCATAAAAGGGGTTTTTCGCCTCCCCGATGGGGCTCGGAAGATCCTACCCTTCTGGCTCTAAAGGTGGCCCACGTTCAAAAAACCCAGGAAAAGTTCGGATGGTTCGATTGTAGGGGGAAAAATTGCGTAAATCAGGCAAAAAGTGAAATAAGACTTATACAGAAGAGGGGAGGGAGAGAAGAGAGAGAGAGAAGAGAGAGAGAGAGAAGAGAGAGAGGAGGGAGGGGAGAGGGAAGGGAGGGGGGGAGTGGGAGAGAAGGGGAGGGAGAGAGAGAGGGGATTTTAAATGTTTTCTTGAATACTTGGAAAGGGAACATTCATTTTTTTAAGGAGAATAGAAATATAAAACTACTTGTTAGACAAGGGATTGAACAAATCGAAAGAGCTTTTAAATTTGAGCGTACAAGAAATAATGATGATGGTAGGGTGGTGCGGGGATGTTGCGATGGTGGTGGTAAGATGATGTTAATTGTGGGGGTTTTTTAATCCTTTATTTTTTAAAGTACGAAAAAAAAAAATAAGGGTGATGATGGTGGGGTGGTGATGACGATGATGGTGGAAAATTGATAATGAGGGTCGTCGTGATGATAAAAATGGTGGTGTGATTGATGGTGATGGTGGTGAGGTTTATGATGGGGGGTATGTTTATTATGATGGTGTTTGACGAAGAGTTCATTGATAAGTCTTATCACAGACGAACTTCAGAATATGGGTGTTTTTCCTTTAAAAAAAACTATAATTATTTAAAGGGGTTTCTTAAAAAAATGATACTTCATCTGACAAAGGTTAGTGAGAGGGATTTTTATCGAAACTGATACACCACAGATCTAAAGAGTAAAAATACTTCTTGTGACACCGGGGTGAAGCCTCTCAAAATGTTTCTAAAGGAAAATACTTGCGATTGTACAGGGGGCTTCAATAATTCGTAAAAAAGGTCCAAAACAAAAAATCATTTAAAAGGGCTTTTCTTTTAAATGCACCCGCATTCTTGTACCAACGTGTTCAAATTGCCCCTTAAAATCAGGTAAAAACGCTCGCCGCCAGTTGGAATCAGTTGCAACATGGAATCCCCCAAAAAATCGAACCCAGGGCAAACATTAAATTCATGGTGAACTGGGGGAATAGCAAATCATTGGGCTCTGGATCAAGATAGGGTGACAAGTCCAAAAAAAATAACAACCTACAAATGGATAATCTTTTCAGAAATAAAAGAAACAAATGAAGAGAACCTGCAGTGGCAGGCTTCAAAGTCAGTTTTTAAAAAAACTTGATGCTTTTCGCGACATGATTGCAAGGAAAACGAAAAACCCCGGATTAGTTGCGACACCCTAAACATTCTAGGGTTCGAACACACAATTTATTAAGAGTTTTGGGATAAGCACTTTCCGCTCGATCGCCCCCAGGCTTTTGCCCCCCGGATCAGCAGCAAATAAGGGTAGATCTTTAAATGGAAAATTTGACAAGGGGGGATAGGACTCTGAAGCTTTTGCAGAGAATTGTAGGGGGGATGAAACAGGTTTAAAAAACCAGTAGGTCCCTAGGACAAAAGCAATCAAAGAAATGCCGCCCGGGGGTGGAAGTGGCCCATAAAAGAAAAATCTAAGCGTTCAAAAAGGAAAGGTCATGAACCACTGTCTTCTGGGATCAGAGGGGCTTTTGCTGGTTGCTTTCTCGAGAGCAAAAAAACAATTACATCTGCTTTTATAAACGCTTTTTGGAAAATTATATAAAAAAAAAAAAAAAACAAAAAAAAAAACGCCCTGGAAAGCTGTAAACGCGTTCTCTTTCACCACGACAATGAACCTGCTCATGCGCCGACAGACAAGGCTGTGCTACGTGGATTTCGAGGGAAAAAATCATTCAAACCCCACCTTACAGCCCGTTTTACCCATCCGTTTCTTTTGTTTCCAAACTTAAAAAAAAAAAAAAAAATTGAAAGGTACCTTTTTCCCACTGGTTGAAGATAAAAAAAGAACTGCTTTGACAGGGTTCAAATCACTTGACTTCCAAGGGCGGCGAGCTTTTACCCTGTTTTAAAGGGTTCATGTTTAACACGTTATAACACATTAGACAAGATGTTCAGGTGCATAAATTTTAAAATCCTTCTTGATTTTTAGCTAGGACTTTTTCCACAAAAATTTTTGAAGCCCCCTCGTGTAGCTACAAAAACCCTTCAATAAAAACGGGGTCGACTTCCCGTAAAAACAACCGCAACAATAAAGGCAATATAGACTATAGTATGACAAATACTTTGATAGTGATAATTATAATAATACATGATTTAAATACCACAAAATATTATTACTATTAATTGATGTTTAAAAGTTGTAGAAAATCGATAAAGGGATCTGGAGATATGAAAAAACAGTACTGTAGCTTATGCAAAAATTTCCCAAAATTTAAAAAAATGTAAACCACCGAAAAATTTGATTGAAAAAAACGAGAAATACCTTTGCTTGAAATCTGTAACAAGACAAAAACTGTCCCTAGATGATGAAAAACGTTACTTTGCAAAAACATCGATCTCCCGGTAAGAAAATCAAATTGAGTGCCGAAGCTGAACTGGAGATTACAGTTTTTAGTATAGTTTTTGATACAGGGAAGTGCTGTACAATCGGGCTCTATGGAATGTCGACGTGAAACCTTTATGAAAGTTTTGAGCGATATTTCAAAACACAAAAGGAGAATTATTTATTTTTAATAAATAAGAAAAAAAGACAAACATAACTATACTGAATCTTGTAAGCTGATTGGGCCCGCAAAACGTAGTTACTGCCCCATGTCGCTCCACTGTTTGGGTAAAATATTTAAAGAAAAAATTATAAAAAATTTAATAAATTATGGTATTCCTGTAACATTACGTGGGAACCGCTTTTTCGTTAACTTTTTGGGACGAAAAAAAAATATGGATGGAGAGAAAGCGCTTTCATTAAAAAAAAAAAAAAAAAAAAAAAAAAAAAAAGATAAAAAAAACACCCGCAAGATTTTAGCCTTTTTAGTGGGGCCGTCTGGGTGAAAAACAATAATCTACCTAAAAATTTACATTTTAAATTTGGGCCCCTTGAGAGTTATCTCTTTACTATCGGAACCATTTTAGATCTGAAAACAAACTTCCGACTATTTTTATGGGTAACCTGAACCCTCTGGAAAGACATCTACGAAAAATGATGTAAATATTACAATATAAATTTGTAGTTTCTGAATAAACCCTTTCCTGGAAGTACAGTGTATCTTATTTCCGGGGGGGTGTGTTGGCATTGTTTATCATCTTTTTTAAATTTTACTAAAAAGGAAACAGAATTTCCCAAATTTTTGTTTGGTCTCTTGGGTTTATGGCAAAAGAACGAAAGGAAACCTAAGACTCGATACTTCGTAATATCAAAAAATGACAGTTTCAAGCAAGTAAAAAGGCGGGGAAACCGTTGCTTTTGGAGGAGTTTTGTTTGGGATGTTGATCTTTCCTTTTCATCTGACGATATAAAACCTTGAAAATAAGTATACATGCTTGTGTATTTTAAAAAACTTTTTTAGACCTTAAGAATAACGGGACCGTTATCATTTTTTTATCACCACCACCACATAATCATCACCATAAAACTTACCACCTCCACAACCTCATCGCACCCCACCATCTTATTACATTTTTCTTGAACTCTCTATTTACCCCCACCATCACCCTATCATGTTTTTTTTGTTTTGTTTTTTTGTACTCGATAAATAAAGGATTTTAAATCAAACCACCAGCTGCTAACAAGCCCTAGCCCCCAAAGGGGCTTCTTGAGCTTCCCCATGCTTGCTTGTTGAGATTGCCGGGGGAAAGGAGGAACAGGCCGCGAACTTACTGTAAGAGTACGTCATGAGAAAGAGCATGCTGTCACTGAGGTCCCGGGGAAGAAGTGTGGGCGAGTGCTGCTTGGTGCGAAGGGGGGGCGTGGCTTAGTGCGAGAGGGCGAGAAACGATAAAAATTTTCTCTAGAATAATAGAAGCACAAACCCATACCCCAAATACCAATATTATTAAGGGAAAAAATTTTTTTGCATACAGTTTTTTTACACATTCGTTATGGTAAAAAATAAATCAAATTAGACTAAAAAAGGCTGTCTAATTGTCCTCAATGTGCAACACTAGTCATGGGAGGGGCTTTTTCCCTTGGTCCCGGGAAAGTAAATGTTCGCAGCGTGGGGAGATTCGACAATTTTTGTATTCTGAGTAAAATGTACTAAAAGTAAAAAAAAGGGCATCATATAAAAAATTTGTTTTTTTTATCTCATCAAACCACAAAAGAAATATGATCGAATAAATCTTCATAAATAACAATAAAATTTAGTACTTGGAAAAAGTATTACCATCTCTACATTATAGCACTGAAATACATATTTTTTTCTAATAGTAATGAGATTTGTGGTACAATCGGGATAGGCTCATTATGAAAAAGGGGTGCTTTTTCGTTACATATTTTACGTCATCATACGGGGTAATTTGATGCTATGAATTTTTTAAAACTTTGACTAATGGAAGAGGATCACTTTGACTTTATTAATAACATCGTTCATCGTTTTCCTGGCCCACCTCTTTTTAAAGTGGGTTGTTGACGTTGGGGCGGCCGGGAAGAAGGGAGTCTCACGAAGCTACTCGATTCCGATTGTGGGGGAGCTTAGGTGTCAACCGTGCCCCGCCCAAGAAAAATGTGTGTAGCGCGGGGAGATCCACAATTTTGTACGAGTGAAAATTTTGTATTTAGTGTCGGTAAAGTTAAAACATCTTGCAGGGGTTTTGGGAAGTTTTAACAGTTTTGTAGTCCAGTTAAATTTTCCTCAGCGTCTGTGAGGTTTATCAAGAAACTGCTAGGTCTTCGTGTCAATACAAATAAAATGGCTTCAAATAAAAAAATTTGTTTTATTACAGTCTGAAAACCCAAAAAGAAAAACAAAGATTTTTTTTTTATATTTTAACAAATCGTTTAAGACAAACATCACTCGACATCAGTCCACTTGGAACAGTGTTATCCATCTCTAAATTTATTAACTAATATACATTAATTTTTCTATAATGTAATAAGGCTTACTTTAGTGTATAGGGCGTCCTTGGGGTTCAAACTTTTGGTCATCATAGGGGAAAATTGTTGTTTAATCTTCTTGAACTTTGGGCTAATGTTTGGGAAGAAAAATAAATTTTTAATTTTATTAAATCAAATGGTTCTCTTTTTTTCTCTGGTCTAGGGCTCATCGGGTGAGGGATTTTGACGTTGTGAGGGCCCGGGAGAAAAGTGAGCCTCGGGGGAAGTTTTTCGTTTCCAAATGAGGGGGACCACTTTGGGGGAGATTCAAAAATTTTGTATGAGGAAAATTGTACTTACTTAACATCTTACAGAGTTTGGGAAGTTTTGAAAGTTTCTAGTCGAGAAAAATTTTCCTCAGCATCTGTGAGGTTTTAAAACTTACTGATATGTTCTTCGTGTATATAAATAAGAGAAATGGTTTAAAATAAAATTAAAATTTTTTTTATTACAGTTCATAACACAGAACAAAAAGTTAAATTGTTCATAGATAACAAATCAGTAGAAAGACAAACACTCACATCGACTCGAAACATCCACTTGGAAACTGTTACCCATCTCCAAATTTATATACACTAAATTCATTAATTTTTACAATAGTAATAAGGTTTATCATTTGTGAACTACAATCTGGATAATGTGAGATTATGAAGTCGTCCGGGGGGGGTAGATATTTTAGTTATCACCGGGGTAAATTGTGTTTAATCTTCTGGAGCACTGGCTAATGAGGGGGAAGAGAAAAATTTGATTTTATAAATAACATCGTTCTATCGTTTTCTCTGTCCAGGCGGCCCTTTTGGGAGTAGATTTTTTACGTTGGGCGGGGGGAGAAAAGTGAGCCTCATCGAACTCCCGATTCTCGAATGTGGGAGGACTTAGGTGTTTGAGCCATCTAAGAAAAAATGTATGCAGCTTTGGGAGATTCGACAAGTTTTGTGTGTGAAAATTTTTACTTGGGTTTCACGAATTTTGAACATCTTGTACGTTCTTCATCAATACAAAAAAAAAAAATGACATCAAAAAAAATTAAAGTTTTTTTAATTTACAGTCTATCAAAACCCACAAAAGATATACAATTGAAATCGTTCAAAAAAACAATTAATTTAGTACTTCAAGAAAAAACCCGACATATGAAACATCCATTTGGGAACGTGTATCTATCTCTAACATATTTACTGCTTTACGTCATATGACAAAATTGATGTTTGAATCCAAAAAGAAAGGGCTAAGGGTTTGGGAAGATATAAACTTTAACTCTGTTAAATGCGTGGAGAAAAAGAAAAAGAAAAGGTTTACTCTATTCTCGAACAGGCGGCACAAACCCAAATTAGACTATTTTCTCAGGGGTGCAACGTCTGCAAGCTACATTTTGTCAAGGAAATATACTTTAAGAGGTCTTTACTCTTTTTTCGTGCATTCGATAGCCCATTTATGTTGTTTGTTTTTTTATTGTCTTATCTAATAGTATTAAATACATCTTTTGTAATAATACTAACAAATATTCATACAAATTGATCATCTCTTCTAAGTACATTCTCCCACATTTATTTTTCACGACATACCCAGAGCTTATTTTTTATGAACTTTAAAATTTTTGCTATCCACGTTTCCATATTTTTTTCCCAACCTCGCTCCCACTTATAATACCCATTACTGTAAAATTTTTTTTTATTGTTACTCTTATTTGAAATTAAAATGTTTTGACATAACTTCTTAAATAAAAAATTTTATTAGGTATCAAAAAAATATTTTTGTATAAAAATAATTTTTGTTTTTTTCATTCATTGACGTAATTGTCAACTTTTAACAAAACCTATTCAAGCTCAAGGAGCCCCTTTAAAGTGCTGTTATCTTTTGCATAAGGTTTTATCATTCATTTTTCTCTTTTTTTATTATATCCTTTTCCATCTTTTTTTAACATTTTTATCCTTTTTACACCCAGGGTTAATGTAAGTTGAATTCCTTTATTCATCTTTCTCCGCTATATCGTTCGAATACTTTCTTCTTAAACTTAAAAATTCTTTTAGTTTAAATTTCTCCGTACAGCCCATTTGTGTTCTTATCGTCGTCACAATTTGTTTTCTCGTTGTTGGTAGAAAAAGGGTCTCAAACAAAAAGGATTATATTCAGACAAGGGAGACTGTTTAGTTTCCTTACTAGCCTGATATCAGATACATTCAGAATCTGGGGCCGTGAAAAAAGAGAGAGCGAGAGAAACCCCGAGGAGAGAGCGAAAAAAATTTACCTAGATTTGGGGATAAAAAAAAGTTTTGATGTAGGAAAAAAGTTTGCCTACTTTGGGGGATAACAAAAATAAATTTATTATGCTTCTCTCCCGCTTTTTCCCCCGTATATTCTTTTGTTATTATTTTTGATCAAGAATGGAACACGAACTAAAAAAAGGGGCCAAAAGGGGGGGTAAGTAAAGTATATAGGGTGTGTGTGATCCGGACAACTTTTAATGCCGTGTGATTCACAATTTTTGAAAAGGGTGTTATCACTCTATTTCCCCTTTTATTATATTTTACACAACTTTTTAAAAAACGGCATTTACACCAACATAGCAAGATTAACCTTATATTTTTTCTCTCCTACCGCGTATCGTTAAATATTTTCTTCTTCAACCCCATATGTTTTTTACGTCGCCCAAAAATTTTTTTTCTCAAAAAAATTAATTTAAAATGAACAGTTAGTTACCTCGCTTTTTATCTTTAAAATGTTATTCGCCTCGCCGTGTTAAAAAAGCTTCAACAGTTGAGCTGAGACTGTGGCGCAGCCCCGCCTCGGGGGAAAGGTTTGCTTTGACTCATAGTTTAGGCATTTCCGTCGAGCGCCCCATTGTGCACGTAGGCACACAAGAAATTTTGCGATATTTCTTCGTGTCATATATAAACATGAAATGGCTTAAAATAAAACAAAAAATTGTTTATTACAGTCTCAAACCCCACTAAGAAAAAAAAGGAGAATTTTTCATAGAAAAAAATCGTACGTAAGAAAAACATCCATCGACTCGAAACACCCACTTGGAACACTGTTACCCATCTCAAAAATTTATGGCACTGAATATCAATTTTTTTTAAAAATAGTAAAAAGGTTTTCATTTGTAAAACCACAGATCTGGATAATGGACGCATTATAAAGGGTTTTCCTGCGGGGGTACATACTTTTGTTATCATACTAGGTAAATTGATTTTATGAATCTTCTTGGGCTAAGATTTGGGGGAGAAAAAACTTTGACTTTTTTAAAAATAACTGTTCTTCTTTTTCCCTCGGGTCAGGCGGTCTTTTAAAACGAGTTTTTGACTTTGTGGGGGCCGGGAGAAAGTGAGTCTCATCGAAGCTATAGATTCTCGATTGTGGGAGGGCTTAGATGCGGCCATTGCTCCCGTCCAAAAAAAAATGTACGCAGCTTGGGGGAATTCGACAATTTTTGTATGTGTGAAAAATTTTACTTAGCGTCAGCGAAGTTGAAATTTTGATTCTTTATCATATACATAAAGAATAAAATACACAAAAAATTAATGGTTTTAATTACGTCTGATCAAAACCACAAAAGATATACAATTGAAATCGTTCATAAATAACAATTAATTTAGTACTTCAAGACAAACAAAATCATTAAACACCCTTGGAACAGTGTATTATCTCTAACTTTTTTACATGCTTTACGTCATACGACTAAATTGAGTTATGAATCCTTTTTAAAATTAGGCTAATGGTTGGAAATATCAATTTTAACTCTGTTAAATGCGTGAAAAAAAAAGGAAAAAAAAAAGGTTTTACTCTATTCCGAACAGGCAGCAAATCCTAGACTTTTTTCCGAGGTGCAATCGCTGCAAGCAGTACATTCTTGTCAAGGAAGATAATTTTTAAGAGACTGTCTTTTTACTCTTTTATCGTGCTTCATTAGCACCTTTTATGTTGCTTTGTTTTTATTATTATGATTAGTCTTATCAGTATGTATATAAATGCTCATTTGCTAAAATCATAAAAAAATTATTCCTAAAAAAATTGATCATCTTTTACACAGAACTTGTACACTTCTACTTTCCTGACTAGCAGAGTTTATTTTTATGAACTTTAAAATTTGTATCCACTTTCTCCATATTTTTTCCAACCTCGCCCCCCCTTACTAATACTTACGTAAAAATGTTTTTTTTGTTACTTTAGTATTGAAATTAAAATGTTTTAAGACAAAAGCTTCTTTAAATAATGATAATGTTATTAGGTATCAAAAAAATCTTTTATATAATAAAAATCTTTTTTTTTTTTTCATTCGTGACGTAATTGTCAACATTTAACCTACCTATTCAAGCTAAAAAGGAGCTCCTTTAAGTGCTGTTTTTTTTGCATAAGTGTTTATCTTCATATTTCTCTTCTTTATTATATCACTTTCCATCTTTATTATACATTTTTTCGCTTTTACCCCTAATGTTAATGTAAGTTGAATTACATTATTCATTTTTATGCCGCTATATCGTTCGAATACTTTCTTTTTAAATTGAAATTCTATTAGTTTAATTCTGTACAGACTCATTTTTGTTCTTTTCGTCGACAAGTTGTTTTCCTTTGTTGGAAAAAAAAAATGGTCTCAAACAAAAGGTTTTTCGTAAAATGGAACAGTTATGTTTCCTTACTAGCCTGATATCAGATACTTATCACGGATCTGGGCCCGTGAAAGAGAGAGAGAGAGGAGCGAGAGCAAGCGATAAAGGGCGAGAGAAAGTTACCTAGAGTTGCGAGAAACAGAAGTTTGAGTGTATAAAAAAAGTTTGCCTAGGTTGGGGGAAAGAAAAAATGAACTTTTATTAGACTTCTCTCCCGCTTTCCCTCAGTATATTCATGTATTTATTTGTGATCAAGAAGGGAAAAACCGAACTAAGAAGGCACAATTTGTAAGTAGAGATCATATGTGTGCGGTGTGGGGAAAAACTTTTATCCGTGTGATTGACAACTTTTGTATAAGTGGTTATCATTCTTTTTCCCTCTTTATTTATTTTCCCCAAGAACTTTTTAAAAAAGGGCCATTTACACCACATGATGTAAGAAAAATAAATTTATTCATTTTTCTCTCCTACCGCTGTACTTTGAATCTTTCTTCTTAAACTCAAATGTGTTTTTATCGTGCACAAGTTTTTCCCTCTAGAAATTAACTTTACTGATCATTATTTTACCTCGTTTTTTATCTTTAAAATGTTTTCCCCTCCCGTGTTAGAAAAAGTTTCATACGGTGTGTCAGAGACTGTGGCACAGTCCGCCTCGGGGGAAGTTGCTTGCTGCCATGCATTAGGCTTTTCCGTCTACGCACCACTTGTGACCGTGGCACATAAAATTTTTTGATTGTTCTTGGTCATTTATAACATAAAATGGCTTAAAATAAACAAAAATTGTTTTATTCTCTCATAACCCAAAAAAACAAAAGGGGTGAATTTTTTCATAGAAAACAATCAGTACGAAAGAAAACCCCTCACTCGCATCAGAAACACCCTTAAACCCTGTTCCCCATCTCTAATTTTTAGGGACCTGAATATACTTAAATTTTTTTTAATAATAGTAATAAGGTTTTCATTTGTGAACCACAGATCTGGAAAAATGTGCGCATTACAAGGTGTCCGTGCGCGGTCAAACTTTAGTTATATACTAGGAAAATTATATTTAAAATCTTTTGGCTAATGATTTGGGGAAGATAAACTTTGACTTTTTTTAAAAAAAAATCATTCTATCGTTTTTTTGGTCCAGGCGGTCGTTAGAAGTAAATTTTGTTGACGTTGTGGCGGCCGGGAGAGAAGTGGTCTCATGCAAGTACAATTTCGAATGTGGGGGGCTTGGGCTTGAGCCAGTGCTCCCGCCAAATATAAAATTATCGCCACAAAATCCCAATTGAAATCGTTATAAAAAACAAAAAATTTGTACTTATGAAAAACACAATACTATAAAACACCCCTTTTGAACAGTGATCTATCTCTAACATTTTAAAGTGCTTTACGTCTATGAAAATTGAGTTATAAATCCTTCTAAATTTAGGAAATGGTTGGGAAAGATACAATTTTAATTTTACTGCGGGGGAAAAAAAGAAAAAAAAAAGGCTTTACTTTCTCGAACATGGCCAAACCTAAGACTTTTTTCTCAGAGGGTGCAATCGTCTGCAAGCAGTACATTCTTGTCAACGGAAGATAATTTTAAGAGCCTGTCTTTTTACTCTTTTTATCGTGCATTAAATTACCCTTTTATTTTTGTTTTTGTTATTATTTTTTAGTCTTATCTAATATGTATATAAATACATCAGTTGTAAAAATAAAAACAATATTCCTTTAAAATTGATCACTCTTACTCAGATCATTCGTACACATTCTATTTTCACGACATGCCGAGCTTATTTTTTTAAACTTTAGAAATTTGCTATCCCTTCTCCATTTTTTCCCTCCCACGCCTCCCCATTTAAAATATCATTACTGTCAAAGTTTTTTTTTGTTACTTTAGTATAAAATTTAAAAATGTTTTAAAAATTTTTAGCTTTTTTAAAAAATGATAATGTTATTGGGTATCAAAAAATATTTTTATTAAATAAAAATCTTTGTTTTTTTATTCATGGGGACGTAATTGTAACTTTAACACAAGCCATTCAAGCTACAAGGACCCCTTTTAAGTGCTTTTACTTTTGCTAAGTTTTTTATCTTCATTTTCCTCTTTTATTTATCACATTTCTCATTTTTATTATACATTTTAGGGCATTACCCCTACTGGTTAATGAAAGTTAAAATTACATTATTCATCTTTCACCCGCTATACGTTCGAATACTTTCTTCTTCAACTTGTAATTCTATTAGTTTAAATTCTCCGTACAGACTCATGGTGTTCTTATCGTCGTCACAAGTTTTTTTCTCTTTGTTGGTAAAAAAAAAGGGTCTCAAAAATAAAGGATTATTTTCAGTACAAGGAGACATTTATATTTCCTTACTAGCCTGAATCTAGATACATATCAGAATCTCCCCCTGAAAGAGGGGGAGAGAGAGAGCGAGAGCAAGCGAGTGAGAGAGCGAAAAAAAATGCTAGAGTTGGGGGAGTAAAAAAAATTTTGTGATGTATGAAAAAATTTGCCTACGGTTGGGGGAGAAAGCAAAAAAGAAATTTATTATGATTCTCCCCGTTTTCCCCCTCAATACTATTGTACTATTTTTTGTGATCAAGAAGGAACACGAACAAAAAAAGGCCCAAAAGTGGAAAGTAAAGTATCAATGTTGGTGTGATCAGGACAACTTTTAATGCCGTGTGATTTCGAAAACTTTTGTTAAGTGTGTTATAAACTCATTTTTTCTCCTCTTTTTTATATTTTACCCCACATTTTAAACGGCATTTACACCAAATGATTAAGATTAATCACATTTTCATTTTTCCTTCCTACCGCTGTATCGTTAAATATTTTCTTCTTAAACTCATATGTTTTTCTTATCGTCGCACAAGTTTTTTTTCTCTAAAATTAATTTTACTGAACATTTGTTACCTCGCTTTTTATTTTAAAAATTTTTATTCGCCTCGCCGGTTAGAAAAGCTTCAACGAGGGTGATGTGAGACTGTGGCCTAGTCCGCCCCGGGGGAAGTTGCTTCATACCATAATTAGGCATTTCCGCGGCGCACCATTGTGGCATAGGCACAAAAGCAATTTTGCTGATAGTTTTCGTGCCCTATATAAACATGAAATGGTTCAAAAAAAACAAAAATTGTTTTTTACGTTCAAAAACCACTAAGAACAAAAGGATAAATTGTTCATAGATAAAAAATCATAGAAAGAAAAAACACTCACATCGCATCAGAAACTCCATTTGGGAACACTGTTCCCCACTCAAAATTTATGGACACTGAATATCATTAATATTTTTAAAATATAAAAAGGGTTTATCATTTGTAAACCACAGATCTGGAAAATGTGACGCTTTTGCAAGGTGTCCGTGCCGGTACATACTTTTTAGTTACATACTAGGAAAATGATATTATGAATCTTTTGGCTAATGAGGGGGGGAGAATAAATTTTGACTTTTTTTTAAAAAACATTTTCTATCGTTTCTTGGTCCAGGGGGTCTGTTAGAAGTAGAGTTGTTGCGTTGTGGCGGCCGGGAGAGAAGTGAGTCTCATGCAAACAATAGTTTCCCGTTTGGGGGAGGAGCTTAGAGGTGAGCCATTGCCCCCGCCCAAAGAAAAAAATGTTCGCGGCTTTGGGGGAGTTTCGAAAATTTTTGTTTTTGGTGAAAAATTTTTACTTAGGCGTCACGAATTTGAACATTTTTTACTTTTCTTTATCAATACAAAAAAGAAAAAATAAAAAATAAAAAAAAAGGGTTTTAATTTACAGTCTGATCATAACCAAAAAATATAAAATTGAAATCTTTATAAATAAAAATTAATTTGTACTTCAAGACAACACAATGACATATAAACTCCACTTGGAACGGTATTACTCTAACAATTTTTACATGCTTTACGTCATACTGAAAAAATTTGATGTTATAACCTTTTTAAAGTTTGGGCTAAGGGAAAAATACAATTTTTAAGTCTGTTACTGCGTGAGAGAAAAAAAAAGAAAGGCTTTACTCTATTCTCAAAACATGGCAAAAAACCCATATAGATATTTCTCAGAGGGGCAATCGTCTGCAAGCAACTTCTTGTCAAGTTGTTTTCTCGTTGTTGGTGAAAAAATGGTCTCAAACATAAAGGATTATATTCAGTAAAAGGGAGAATTTTATATTTTTCCTTTACTAGCCTGATATCGAGTCTTTCACGACCCGGGCCCGTGAAAGAGAGAAAGAGAGAGCGAGAGCAACGAGTGAGAGCGGAGAAAGTTCCTAGATTTGCGGAAAAAAACGATTTGAGTGTATGAAAAAATTTTTGCCTAGGGTTTGGGGGGTAAGCAAAAATGAAATTTTTTATGACTTCTCCCCGCTTCCTCATAATTTATTGTATATTATTGTGATAAAGAAGGGAAACACAACTAAAAAAAGGCACAATTTGAAAGTAAGTATCTATGTGTGCGGGGCCGGACAATTTTTAAATGCCGTGTGTTTCGACAACTTTTGTATAATTTTTTATCATTCATTTTCTCCTCTTTTTATTTTACACCAAACATTTTAAAAGGGCTTTTACACCAAATGAGTAAGATTAATCACATTTTTCTTTTTTCTCTCCTACCGCTGTATCTTTGAATATTTTTTCTTCAACTAAAATGTGTTTTATCGTCGTCACAAGTTTTTTTCCTCTAAAAATTTAACTTTACTGATTTTTAGTTACCTCGCTTTTTTCTTAAAATTTTATTCGCCTCGCCGTGTTAAAAAGCTTCTGATTTGATGCATGAGACTGTGGCACTAGTCCCCCTCGCGGGAAGTTGCTTGCATGACTCAGCATTAGGCATTTCCGTCAGCGCACCATTTGCAAGTAGGCACATAAGCAATTTTTGGATTTTTTCTGCTTATATAACAAAAAAGGGTTCAAAAAAAAACTAAAATTTTTTTATTACAGTCTCAAAAACCACTAAGAAAAAAAAGGAGAATTGTTCTGATAAAAAATATACGTAAAAAAACACTCAATCGCTCAAAACTCCCTTGGAACACTGTTACCCCATCTCTAATTTATGACCTGAATATACATTAATATTTTTAAAAGAATAAGGTTTATCATTTGTAACCCACAGATCTGGAAATGTGACGCATTTGCAAGGTGTCCGTGCGGGGTCATACTTTTTTTATCAACTAGGAAAATTGAATTATGAATCTTCTTGGCAAATGAGTTGGGGAGAGATAATTTTTGCTTTATTAATAACCATTCTATCTTTTCTCTGGTCCAGGGGGTCTTTGAAGTAGAGTTTTGATTTTTGTGGGGGCCGGGGGGAAAAGGTCTCGCAAAAGCTCCGATTCTCAAATGTGGGTGGACTTGGTGCTTGACCCGTGCCCCCGCCCAAAGTATAAAATGTATAAATAACAATTAATTTAGTATTTCAAGAAAAAACAAATGACAAGAAACATCCATTTGGGAAACATGTATCTATCTCTAACATTTTACGTCTTTAAGTCATCTGAAAAATTGATGTTATAAATCCTTTTTTTAAGTTTGGCTAAGGGTTTGGAAGATATAACTTTAACTCTTTACTCGTGAGAGAAAAGAAAAAAAAAAGGGCTTTATTATTCTCGAACAGGGCAGAAAACCCAATAGACTTTTTCTCGATGGTGCAATCGTCGCAAGCAGACATTTTGTAAACGGAAGATATTCTTTAAAAACTTCTTTTACTTTTTTATCGTGCATTAAATTAGCACCATTTTGTTGCTTTGTTGTTATTATTATGATTGTCTTTCAAATATGTATATAAATACTCATTTTGCAAATAATACATAAACAATAATTCCATATAAAATTGATCATCTTTTTACTAAGATACATTCGTACACATTCATTTACTGAATAGCGAGTTTATTTTTTATGATTTTAAAAATTTCTATCCACGTTCTCCTATTTTTCCCCCATCGCCTACCACTTACTAATATCTTACGTCAAATTTTTTATTTTTACTTTAGTTTTTAAATTCAAATGTTTTAAGACTATTAGCTCTTTAAAATGATAATTTTATTAGGTATCAAAAAATACTTTTTATAAAATAAATTTTTGTTTTTTTTTCATTCTGTGGACTAATTGTCAACATTTAAACATACCTATTCAAGCAAAAGGGCTCCTTTAAGTGCTGTTTCTTTTGCAAAAGTTTTTATGATTCTATTCTCCTTTTTTTATATCACATTTCTCATCTTTATTATACTTTTTTAGGGATTTAACCTACGGGTTTAAGTGTAAGTTAAATTAATTATTCATCTTTCATGCCGCTTATCGTTCGAATACTTTCTTCTTAAACTTGAAATTCTATTAGCTTAATTCTCCGTACAGACTCATTTGTGTTCTTACTCGTCACAAGTTTTTTTCTCGTTGTTGGTAGAAAAATGGCCCAAAACAAAAAGGTTTATATTCAATACAATGGAGACATGTTTTATATTTTCCCCTTACTAGCCGATATCTAGATACAATCACGAATCTGGGCCGTAAAAAAAGAGAGGAGCGAGGCAAGCGAGTGAGGGGAGAGAAATGTTCCTGGGTTTGGGGGAGAAAAACAAAAGTTTGTGATTTTGAAAAAGTTTCCCTAGGGTTTGGGGGAAAAAGAAAAAAATGAACATTTATTATGATTTCTCTCCCGCTTCTCCCTCATATATTCATTTACTATTTTGTGACAAAATGGAACCGAACAAAAAGAAAGGCCAAGTGGAAGTAAGATCATATGTTGTTGTGATCCGGAAACTTTTAATGCCGTGTGATTCGACAACTTTGTATAAGTGTGTTATCCTATTTCTCCTCTTTATTATTTTTTAACAAACATTTAAACGGCTTAAAACCCAAACATGATGTAAGTTTTAATCCTTTATTCTTTTTTCTCTCCTACCCCCTGTATCGTTAAATACTTTTTTCTTAAACCAATGTGTTCTTATCGTCGTCACAATTTTTTTTAAAATTAACTTACTGAACGTTAGTTCCCTCGTTTTTTATCTTTAAAATTTTATTCGCCTCGCCGTGTTAAAAAAAGTTTCATACGAGTGTGTGCAGGGGAATGGGGGACTAGTCCGCCTCGCGGAAGTTGTTGCATGACTCATAGATTACTTTTTCCGCGGCGCACCATTGTGGCAGTAGGCCACAAGAAATTTTGCTGATTACTCGGTCGTAAGGGGGAAGGTTTGGGGGCTCAACGAGATGGAATAGAAATTTTTGGGTTATAGGGGGAGGAGAAAATCATGTTTAATTATGGGCAAAAATTTGTGGGGAGAGAAAACTCATGTTTCATTAGGGCAAGTTTAATTGGGGCCCCAATATACAGGGGAGGGAGAAAATCTTTTTAAATTAAAGGGCAAAATTTTATGATCACCAAGTTTTGTAAACAAGATATGTGTAATAATTTAAATGTCTAGGGATTTTTCTTTTAATGTTTTTCAAGGAAATTTACGTTTTTAAATAAAGAACTAATGCTGAAAATTAAAATTTAGTATAATAAAAATTTTTATCTGAGAATGTTACTTCGAGCGTTAAAGGGGTCTGATAATTCTTTTTCTGTTTGCGTGTAGAATGTTCTTGATTTTTGAAAGGGCCTTGTGTGTGTTGTGAAGAGAGAGGAAAAGCGAGAAAAAGGAAATGTTACCCAGAGTTTTGGGGGGTAAAAAAAAGTTTCTGAGGCGAAATGTTTCCACGGTTGGGGAGAACAAAAGAAAAGTTATTATGACTTTTTCTCCCGTTTCTCCCCCATATATTTTTTTTTTGTACTATTATTTTTATCAAATGGAACACGAACTAAATAAAACCTAAGCTAAGAAAAAATCATATGTGTCGTTGATCCGGATAAAATTTTAATGCCTGTGTTCGAAAACTTTGATAAGTGTATTATCATTCATTTCTCCTCTTTTTTATATATTCTATCGGTTAAACCCCCCCAAATGTAATTGAAACCACATCCATCTTTCTCCCTGCCCCGTTCGTTTGAAAACTTTCTTTTCAACTTGTAAATTTTTTTACATAAATTTTCCGCACCGACTCATTTGTGTTCTTATTGGTCACACGTTGTTTTTTCTTGGTAGAAAAATGGTATGAAAAGGGAAAAGGTTTATTCAGTACAATGGAGCATGCTACGTTTCCTTCTACCTGATATCGAGAAACATTCACGAATCTCGGCCTGAAAGAGAGAGAGATAGAGAAAATTTACCCCGAGTTGGGGGTAAAAAATAAAGTTTTTTGGGGTGATGAAATGTTGCCCACGGTTGGGGAAAAAGTAAAAAAAGAAAAATTTTTATGCCTTCCCTCCGCTTCTCTCTCCGCCCCTTTTTTGTTGTTGCGTTATTTTTACGACTGTATATCATTTTTTTGTACTTTTATTTTGATCAAAATGGAAAACCAAATAAAAAAACCTAAGTGTAATAAAATGTCCCTTCTGTGGGTGATCCCCACAACTTTTAATGCCTGTGATTCGCAAAATTTGTATAAGTGTTTTCATTTATTTTCCCTCTTTTGTCATTTTCCCCCTTATTTATATTTCATCGGCTTACACCACCAGTGTAAATTGAATCACATTTATCTTTCCTAATCTGTACGTTTGAAAAACTTTCTTCTTAAATTTTAAATTTGTTAGATAATTCTTCGACAGAATCATTTTTGTTCCTTCGCCGTCCAAAGTTAATTGCCTATACTCGAATCTAAATTTTATTACATCTTCTATTTGACTTCAAAATTAATTCAGCTTCTTTATCACTTTTTTTGTTGTGTGCAGGCGTGTGTGTGATTTCTTTTAAATGGATTTTTTAAAAATAAATCAAATCTCTGTATGTACGTACATTTCTTTACCTTTTTTTTGAAGTTTTGAGTTCTTTAAAAAAGTTTTTTCGCCTCGACGTGTTAGAAAGCTTGTTTCGAGTGTGTAGATGCATAAACTGTGGGTATTTTAGGGCACATTCCGCCTCACCGGGGCTGCTCTGTACGTAGCAGACTCATGCATCATCAAACCGATCTAGCGACCCTTGTGGGCCTATGCACATAAGTTCGCGACATACACAAAACATAACACCCCCGCACTACACCCACGACACAGACCTGATGCACTTAAGCGCGGTACACACACACATACACCGCAAACACACACACGTTCTGTTTTTGGGTTATAAATTCATATGCTCCACTATTGAAATTGCTAGGTCAATTCTGATTCTAAAAGAAGCTTGGGGGGTCGTAATTTTTTCTGATTAAGTGAAAACGAAAAACCCCCCACGATGCTGTCAATAAAAAACGATCAACATTTAGATCTATGGGGTTCAAGTCGTAAGAGGGGAAAAGTATGTGGGGTGAGACTGTGAGATGGAATAGGGTTTTTGGTATGGGGGAGGGAGAAAAAACCCTTTTTAATCGGGGCCCTAATTTTGGGGGGGGGAAAAACTCTGTTAATTAAAGGGAACTAAGTTACAGAGACAGAGAAAAAAACTCATGTTTATTTGGGGCACTAGTTATGGAACGGAGACAAAACCAGTATACGGGGGGGTGTGTTTGGAAGATCTGATGATCTATTTTCTGTTTGCGTGTAGAATATTACTTGATTTTCGAAGGTCACAAGTTTTTTTTTTTGTGGGTTGGTTGTGTGTGTGGGGTGTGTGTGTGTGTGTTTTGTGTGAGGGAAAAAGAGAGAGAGGAGAGGAGAGAGAAGGAGAGAGAGAGAGATGTTTCCCAAAATTGGGGAAGTAAACAAAATTGTAAAATGTATGAAATGTTGTCTACGGTTGGGGAGTAAGTGAAAAAAGAGCTTTATTAACTTCTCTCTCGCTTTTCCCTCAATCCTTTTTTTTTGTACTATAATTGTGATCAAGAAAGGAAAAGAATTAAAAAAAGCCATAAGTGGTAATAAAATATCAATGTTGCGTGTGTCCGGAAACTTTTTAAAGGCGCGTGATTCGACAACTTTTTACATGTTGTGAAAGGCTGCGCTTAAAATTTCTTTTTGCTTTTTTGAATGCTATAAGTTATTCAGCTTTTTCCAATTTTTATTATCGTACTCTCTTGACAAGTAATACCAGCTTTTTTTTTGTTTTTAATGTTTTTCCCGTGTCCTCATAAAAATTTATTATGTTTTTCTTCATGTGTGAAGCGGGACATATCTTGAGTAATTTTAGACCTCCGGTAAAACCCATTCCAAATTTTAAACTTAACGAAAAGGCTTTTCAGTTTCTAAGGCGAGCTTTTAGGTTTTTTGCTGCCCAAATTTCCTAAGCTGACTCTTTTTCCCGAACCACCCCTTCTCAAAAGAGCCTTGCAGGCACAATGTCATTAGGGATTAAATTTGTTATTAATTCCATTAGGGGCCCTCGTCGTAAGTAAAAGGGTTTAAGTAAAAAAGTCATGTACTATTATATAACACGAACCGAACATGCTAGATAACTCTAAAACTACTTTTCATTCGGTAAAAACTTTTGAAGAATTTCCCTTTTCTTTATTGCAACATTCCTTCCATGGTTTTGCTTAAAAGTAATAACGGTTTGAATGCGCATTATAGATATTTATATAAAAAAAATTTCCAAATATGTAGATGAATGAACAGCATTTATTTACAAGAAAGTCTTTAAAAGAAATTTTCTCTAAAGATTGGAAACGAAAATGGCGACAATGTCTTACCATGGAAAAAAACTCGCCTCCCAACCTCTGGAAATTAAAATTCACTGGGGAAAAAAGAGTATGGAAGGAGGAGCACGATTATTTTGTATTACAAAACAGTGCAGGGAAAGAAAAAAACAGCTGTTGGTTTAAAAGAAAAGCCGAACAGTTAAAAAAAAATAACGTAAATTTTTTAGGGGGGGGCTTATTTTTAACAGTGATTCCTGTTACACTGAAAATAAACAAATAGATCGAGATAAATTAAAGGAAAAAAATGGAATGGAAGGGACAACGTTGTGAATTCACGACAATGCAGAAAAGTTTATAGTTAAAATAAAAAAAAGCCTTGTAAGTACTACATTTGATGGGTTAATACATTTTTTATTTTACCTCAATACTAATTTTGCTACCTTATCACTTTGTGGTGTGTGTTTCTTTAAAGTATGTTTTTAAGCATATATCAACATTAGAAGTGCACGCGCATCTTTTTTCACTTTTTTTTAAAATTACCCCAAATATTTCACATGTTCCCTATTTTTGGGTAAGAGGATTCTATAGGTGCCTGTTTTAAGGATAACCGTTAAAAAAAAGTGTGTGTGTGTGTTTTGCGGTTATTAGTATGTCTTATATATAAATTTTTTTTTCAGACCAAAAGGGTGTGATAGAGAAACAAAGGAAACCCCTACAAGAAAAATCCAGAATCAACAGCACAAATGAATTTTGGGAAAATGAATTTGCTGTTAACTTTTCCCCCCACAACCAACAGAAAAAAACAACAGCACAGATTTTGATAAAAAAATAATTTTCATCACAACAACCCTGCCACAAAACAGGAGGAAACAACAAAACCCCAAAAGGAGGAACAACAACCCAACAGCAGGGGGAACAACACAGGGGGGAACAACAAAAACCACAACAGCAGGAGGGAAAAACAAAAGCAACAACAACAACAACAACAACAACAGGAGGGAAAAAAACGCAACAACAGGGGAACACAAAAACAGGAGGGCAACAACGCAACAACAACAAAAGGGAAAAACGACGCAAAACAGATTCTGACAATCAAAAGATTAGCATCACAACAAAAACCCTACCCACAAAAAGACAACAAAAGGCAACAACAACAGCAGCAACAAAAGCAACAGATTGTTATAAACAAAAAAATTTCCCCCACAACAATTTTCTTAGCATTGCAGCAAAAACAGCAACCCAACAAAACCCACCACAACAAAAACCCTGCCTACAACAACAACAACAACACTTTTTTGATCAAATAGCATCACAACAACAGCAACCCTACAAAACCCAGTCACCACCAACGTCCACCTACACCCCCTACAACCCCAAAAACCTCTCAAGATCACAGTAAATAATGATTTAACCAAGCCGACTCATCGACAGTTAATGAAATAAACACTGAGCCCAAACCCACCACCCTTTTCTCCAACCCGCAGTTAAACGTCCCGGTTCGCCTGGGGGTCGAAACATCCCGTCCCTCCCCTCTTTAAAATTTCCGACTCAGAGTCTTTCTCCCCCCTTAAAAAAAATAAGTAAAAGATGTTTACGATGGTGGTGGTGGTGGGGGGGTGGTTGGTGGTGGTGGTGATGGGGTGGGGGGATGATGGGAAAGGGAAATTTTTGGTTTAAACAAACTGAGCTGGCCCTTAAAGGGATGGTGGCGATGATATGAGGAAGAATTTTTTGTTTTTTTTTTGTTTCAGTAACATGGCAATTGCGGACTTCATAGAAAAAGGGGGATTTTCTTGAAAAGGGAGACATAGATCTATGTTAAGTGAACTGATGGGCCCCTTTTTTAAAAAAAAAAAATAAATAAAAAAAAATGGTAACGGGGGTATTTTTTAGGATAGGGAAAAAATCGACAACTGAAGATCGAAAGAAATAACAAACGGGGTAAGCATAGAAAATGGAAAAAACCCGCAACTATCGGTAGATAATATTTTTTATAGCAAATTTTTCCTTTGGGGAGTTTTCCAGCTTAAAAAAAATGATAAATTTATTCCCCTATTAAGTAGAAAAAAGTTTTTTAGCGGATTAAACCCTTTCGATATTAAGAAACGGCGCGTGATTACAACGGGAAGGAATTTGGGTGGCGTATCTTGCCAATCCCAAGTCCCTATAATGATTTTTTCATTTCTTTTTAAAATACTCCGACATATGCAAAAGAAAAAGAGAGAGAGAGAGAAGGTCATTTCTGCTGTTGAAAACTGACTTAAAAAAAAGAGTTTGAACTTTAAAATGTCATGGTAGTCTGGATTTTTGTCCTCTTGTCTTCGATATGAGGAAATACGGATGGTACCAAACCATCCCCATTATAAAATTATGAGGATTGCTTATGGATAAAAATAAAAGTAAAACTAAAACACAAAGGGTAATTTAAAGGGTAATTACCCCCCCCAAAAAAAAAAAAAAAAAATAATAAAAAATAATGAAATGTGTACCGGGACGGGGAAGCTTATATAGTAAAATTAAAAATTTATTTTTAAAAATTATCTTTATAAAAATATCACACACAACACAGGCACAAACATATCCCGTACAAGGGGTAGTAGTAGCTGTTTAAGGAAACAATGTAAAATGCTGGGGAGTAAGCTCATGTATCTAATTTACATATTATGTGATCATGTTGAAAAAGGGAAAAAAAAAAAAATTTGTCAAGAATTGTTATACATGTACTGTGGGGGGAAACATAAAAAAACCAAAAATATTTTTTTTTATTCCCGATGGGGGTGAGAAGATGAGGAGTATTTGGATGATGATGAGGGAAGGAGGAGATAATGATGACGACGACGATGATGACGATGAGGTTTTTAATGGCTATAGAAAGGGTTTTAGGGGAAAAAAAATTTCCCTATACTAAATTTCACATATAATATGATTGATATAAAAAAAAAGGATGAAACAGATAATCTGCTAAGAATTGTTATGGGCATGTAAAATATGAAATAAAATAGTATTTCTCTTTTATTCCACAATATGTGATGATATGACGACGATGACGAGATGATGGTATAAAGAGATGCATGAATTGGGATCAAACGTGGGCATCCCTAAGGTTATTATGAAAGAGATTTCTTATAAAATATTGGCAGACTTGTATCCACCTTACACGAAAGACCCCATCCGCCTTACAAGCTCTCTTATTAGCTGTCAATTTTTAGAAAACGTTTTTTTCCCCACAGCGGGGGTGACGACGGGGGATGGCGTATGGTTTTTTCATTCCACACAGCAGCTCTGCAACTGCCTTTCGCAACACTATCCTTTTTTACAAGTGTGTGATCATATATCCATCTTATTTAGTAATTTTAATATATAAAAATTTTGGGAATAAAAAAATTCCCTTAGTCATTTGTAATAAATACTTTTTGTACATAATGACAAGCTACGAATTGATAAAACGTCACGATTTATTTATATTTTGGGTTTTATTTAGATTGTATGCTAATTTTACTTTACATTTATATTTAGTTTTATATTTTCCTTACTTATATGTTTTTTTAAAATTTTATATATATATATAATATATAATATATTATATATATATATATATATATATAATAATGTTATTGATTATGTAACACTGTGGGTATTTT
The DNA here is from genome assembly GCF_015228065.2 of Penaeus monodon. Classification (NCBI taxonomy): domain Eukaryota; kingdom Metazoa; phylum Arthropoda; class Malacostraca; order Decapoda; family Penaeidae; genus Penaeus; species Penaeus monodon. The sequence continues at coordinate 56,864,911 of NC_051392.1, forward strand.
TTAATTTTACCATAATATTTTTAATTATACTAGATTGTATTCTTACATGTACGGATTATGGGTTTAGTAAAGTATCTTCTTTTAGATATTAGGTATATATACACCAACAGGGGATATGAATACAAAAACGTGTTGTTATTTCGAACCTTAAATTTAATTTAAACGTTTTTTTCGAAACTAAATAAAGTATCTCGAACTTAAAATTTAAAAGGGAACTGATTCAAAACAAAAACGGGGGGTTGCTATAATTACACAATACACACAAAACCCCACAAAAAAAACATACACAACCCCCGTGTACAAAACGTGAGTGTGGTATATACATTATGTATGCTGTTGAATACATTAAAGTTATTATACATATTCTATAATACAAAAAAACATTTTTTATATACACATGTTTTGTGTGTGTGTTTTTTATATTATATAATATAATATATATATATTATATTATATATAAATATATATAGTATATATATATTAATAATATATATATATATATATATTTAAAATATTATATATATATATTATATAGGTGTGTGTGTTGGGTGGTGTGTGTGTGTGTTTGTATGTATTTTTGTATGTAATATGTATATTATAGGAGAAAGAGATATATAAACATCACCTGGGAAGTGGGGAGTTATAGAAATCAGTAGGGGAACGAAGATGTAAATAAATGTAAACAAGTGATTTTAACGTAAACAGACTTCCATTCGTGGGTTTTTTTCTCTCTTTTTTTTTCTCCACCTTATAACTAATTTTCCCCTTAAATTACATTCTACAATCTCAAATGATTTCCCTTTTCCGAAAAAAAGAGAAAACCAACCAAAAAAGCACCCCGAACTCATGTGTGTACCACCTTTCCTTTACTCACCTCCCCCCCGTGTCGTTCCTCCCCTTCCCCCCAAAGTCCCCCCCCCCATTTGTATAATTTTCCTGCCTCAAGTAAAAAAGTCTTGGTACTTGATTTCCTTATTACTCAGAATTAACACTGTATCACATCTCGCTTACTGCACTGAAAATTGTACCTCCCCACACCCGCGAATAATTTCCCGCTGTCTCAGGGGAAAAAATTTCTTTTATTATCATTATTTTATTATTATTATCATTTTGTTATTATTATTATTATTATTATTTTTATTTTTATTATATTTTTATTATTATTATTTTTATACTATTTATTTTTTTTTGCATCATTTTCTTTTTTTTTTTTTTATTTTTATATTATTTTAACTTTATTAATTTATTTTTTATTATTATCATTATTATTATTTTATTATCATTATTATTATTATTATTATTATTATTATTATTTTTATTATTATTATTATTATTTTTATTTTTAATTTATTTTATTATTTTAATTTTATTATTATTATATTATTAAATATTTATTTTAACTATAATAAATAAAAATAAAAATAATATATGATGTGATGATGGGATGATGATGATGTGATGATGATGTGATTATATATGATGAGTAATGATGATATGATGTGTATGATGATGTGATGAGGGTGATGATGATGATGTGATGATGATGATGATGATGAAATAATTAAAAATAATAGTAATAAAATAAACGGTTCCGTCCATCAACGAAGTTAAGCAACATTATATCGGTGTACTTAGATGAGTGACCGTGGTAGATGTTGGCTAGGGGTTTTTAAACCCTTAACAAATTTATTATCGGTGATCAAATTTTTTTTTTTAAAACATTCTATACATAAAAATTTTACTTTTGCACAAATTTCATCACCTGACATTCCAGTCATATGCTGAGATCTCTATAATGATGCCTCAATCACAATCGACCACTATCGGGATTTCTGGCAATTCTAACTATTGTCCCCATTTTCATGCACCTGCCTTGGTTAAATTTTCAAGCCTTTCAACTCTAGGGAAATGGAAAGGGGACAAGTAAGAGAAGAAATTGAGTAATATGATTTTTAGATGGGATTTAGAGCTAATAGATATCCTAACCATAATCACAAATGTCGATTATTATTATATTTATTTTTGTATCATATTGCTTTCGCACCACACACACCACACCAAAACCCCACCAAAAATATATATATAATTTTATTAATATAAATATATATTTTTATACATATATATATATAATATATTTTATAATATTATATATATTTTTTTTTTTTTTTTTTTTTTTTTTTTTTTTTTTTTTTTGTCGTATTGTGCTTATTGTTGTTGTTATTATCTGTAATTGGTTGTATTTTGGGGTGTTTTTGATTAGCTAGATTTTTTTTTTTATCTTAGTAATTTTTTTGTTTTTAGCATATTGGGTTACTACCTATATAATATAATTATATATATTATATAATATATAATAATATAATATGTGTGTGTGGGTGTGTGTGTATGTGTGTGTGTGTGGTGTGTGTGTGTGTGTGTGTGTATTTCTGTTCACATATGATTATTAATATATATATATATATATATATATATTATATATTTTATATTATATACAAAATTATATTATATATTTACAAATTATATATATTATTATAATATATATATATTATATATCATCATCATTTTTAAAGGTAGGTTTATATCTGAGCCGCCTGGTCACAGCATGAACTCAATTGCAGTTTTCACTTGTGATTCTTGGGGGATACGTGGTAGGGGCCCCAGTTCCTTTCCACGGGGAGTGCCGGGGTTACCCTTTTTTGGTAAAATTCCTCTTTTTTATCCCCCGGGGTTGGGACCCCCACTGACTTGAGCTGGCTTGGCCAACCAGGGGAGGCTGGCAAACGAGGTGAATTCCTTGCCCAAGGGAAAAAACGCGGGGGTCGGTTACCCGAACCCCCGAACTCAGATTGCCGTCGTGACAGTTTGAGTCCGACCTCTAACCTTTGCCCCCCGACCTTTACGATCATGTGCTTCCCTGATTTTTTGGGAATTTAGAGCGGGGGTTTTTCCACGCCTTCCGCCCCGGGGTTTTTATCAGTCACCCCTCTATTTTCCCGGGACTGATTGGGGTACTTTGGGCCCCCAGTGGCTTCCCCTATACATGATTTTGCATTACTTTTCAATAATACTCCAGACATATGCAAAAGAAAGAGAGAGAGAGAGAGAAGGTCATGTTCTGAACTGTTGAAACTGATCTTAAAAAGTAGAGTTAGAACTTTAACATGTCATGGGTATGTCTGGAATTTATGTCCGTCTTGTCTTCGATATGAGGAAAATACGGATGGTACCAAACTCATCCGATATAAAATTATGAGGATTGCTGTATGGAGTAAAGATAACAGATAAAATCTATAAACACAATGGGAGTAGATTAAGAGCTAATATAGCCCCCCCCCAAAAAAAAATAATAATAATAATAATGATAATGTAGTACCGGTGACGGTGACTGCTTATATAGTAATATAAATTGTATTTTTAAATATTATCTTTATAAAGTATCACACACAACACAGGCACAAACATATCCTGTACAAGGCGTAGTAGTAGCTGTTGAAGGAAACAACTGTAATATGCTAGGTGAGTAAGCATCACTGTATGCTAATGTGTACATATTATGTGATCAGTGTTGAAGACAAGGGAAGAAAAAAAAATATTTGTCAAGAATTGTTATACATGTAACATGTGGGAGAAATCAGTAGAAAACACATAGTAATTTTATTTTATTCCACAGATGGTGGTGATGAAGATGAGGAGTCATTAGGATGATGATGATGAGAAGGAGGAGAATAGATGATGACGACGACGATGATACGATGGGGTTTATTAATGGCTATAGAAAGGTTATAGAGAAAAAAAATTCCTATACTAATGTGCACAAAATAATATGATTGATATTAAAAGAAAGGATGAAAACAGATAATCTGCTAAGAATTGTTTTTTGGCATGTAACATATGAAAAAAACTAGTATTTCTCTTTTATTCCCACAGATGATGATGATGATGATGACGACGATGACGATGATGATGGTGAAAA
>NC_051392.1:56873883-56898274 GCF_015228065.2 Penaeus monodon
AGCCAACAAAACTCTACGGGAACTACACGCACGGTTTACGAAAAATGTAAAATTACGCAGTTGTAAGCCTAGTAACACCAAAGCAGGACGTCATCAGGATTTCTCCTGTGTTCTGGACGATTTTACGGGGATAAACCCCCTCAACTGGGTTGTACTTATATCGAGTGTGCGTGGTGGGGTGTGTGTGTACATACACCAAATTGTGTCGGATTTTATGGTCAGGGACTCCAGAAAAAACAGTGCCTAGTAAAAATTACGAATACTGAGTGTGATGCTAAGGGTAACGGGGTGCTGTCCAAAAACGACCGTTGGCGAGACCTGGTGAATGTATGTGTGAAAGCACTTGACCTGGCGCTCGCACCCTCCCGCGCCCGACCGCAGGGAATTAATCACCCAGAAGCGGACGGGACAACCACCCCTCACTGTCCTACCATGGATGAGGGTGGGGACGCGCTCGATGCCCCCCAGTACCAGTGCCAACTACCACCCCCTCAACCCTCCCCCCATGGGAGGGATTTCCACCGAACATAGGGTTTGTAAACGATGTGGATTCGACTGCCGACCCTGATGCTGATAACGAGGGATTCCAACTCGTTCAGACCAAAAGGAAAAAAGTGAAAACCATGCCGAATAACACCAGCAACCTGACCAAAAAAAGCAAACGGAATGCCCCAAAAGCTCGAACCATCGCCCCCGGGAGAGGTACATTAGACTGGCCTTTCCTGAGGACACGACTTCCGTCGATAAAATAAGGTGGATGAGGGAGGTCAGCCAGCTGCCGCCCCTCCAAGAGGAAGGCCCGCTAGACATGGTGCAGGGGAGATGGATATCCTCGCGCTAGTCTATGTACGACGAGAACAACAACAATATGTGGCCTTTGATGATTAATGGCACTTTTGCGGGATCTCTCTGCAAACAAAGACGAGTTTCAGCCTAAAAGAAAAAATACGGGGAATACCTGGTTCCCAGGTTTCCGAAGGAGGCGGCCGCTGAGGAAGCACTGCATCTTCCGGGCGTTATTAAAGCCCGGAGGATCTATAAGGACGGACAGCCATTGAACAGGCTCATCATTGTATGGAGCGGTGAACAGCCGCCACCTACAGAGTCCCAATTTTTTGGGAAAGATACATAGAGCCGAGCTCCATTCGACCGTGGTGCTCAGAGGTTGTAGTCTGCTACAAGTGTCAAGGTTATGGCCCGTAGCTAAATATTGCAGGAAGGACACAGCGGTGCTGTCTGTGCAGGAGCTCACCAGGCAAAGGACTGCCCTGCAAGAACGACGGAAAGGACCAACGACAATGAGGACGCCGCCACCATCGTGAAGAGGTGCGTCAGGTGCAGAGCGGAGGGTGTGACGGCCTGGCACCGTAACTCCCCCCACAAACCGCCACGAGCACCCCCCCCACCTGCCCCGACCGTACCCATCGACCGCGGAGTGGCGATGCCCAGCCCAGCCACACAACCCCCCCTGGCCGCGTGACGTCACCAACCCACAGAATTCCCACAACTTGCCAGGGGGATTCCCCATCCTAGGAAACAGTGCCACAGGAGAAACCACGGGTGAAAAAGACATGGATACGGCCGAGGAAATAAGAAGCATCAGGCAAGAGATTGCTGAAATAAAAAAAAGCATCGGGCAAGAGATTGCTGAATTGAAAAAATGATAATGGAGAACAAAAGTGATCGTGGTAGACGGGGAAAAATGTGCGTTTGATGATGTTAGTGATGTCAGTGATGTTTTAAAAAATACAAATGAGGTCTCTGATATTATTATTACGCACGACAAAATGAGCGTGTAGACAGGGAAAATGTGCGTTCTGATGATGTTAGTGTTTGTTGAAAATACGAATGAGGTCTCTGATATTATTATTACGCACGTGCGTTCTGATGATTTTAGTGATGTTAGTGATGTGACAATACGAAGAGGTCTCTGATATTATTATTACGCACGGCGACCATCTAAAAACAGTACGACAGTGACCGTAAAAATGACGCTGACGAAGATGCAAAGGGAAACGGCTGATCTGGGGACATCACTCAGAAAATGCTATCAGGTAGGTTTATGCGTATAGTATCAATACGCGGAAGCGCGCAAACGATAAATAAAGAAGATACAACACAAATACGAATGCAGTACAAAAAAATATGCAGACTAAAGAGTTCATCAAACAGAAATTTGACCAATCATTTTAAACATAGGGTGTGATGGGGGACAAGAAAACAATTATTTTTCTTTCATGGAATATATTTGGTGTCAACCGAGAATTAAATGACTTGCTTTACTATTCATAACAATAATGTTGACGTTATCTGTTTACAAGAGCCCTTCACATCAGTCACTAAAATAAAACCGCCCTAGAATTAGAGGCTACCACCCCTATACGAACACAGGAATGACAGGCCTTTTGACTTAGTCAGTGACACCAAAACGCATAAGCTGGTGCAGAAATCTAGATGACAATAATGTGAAATATCAGCTTTTACATATTCGAACAGCCTCTGGGTTTTTTCTCTCTGTACAATGTATACGCAAGGGGGTAGAAATTTTCAGACTGATTCACTCCCCAACTTTCAGAATCACGGCACAATATGCATGGAGATTTTAATGCTAGACATTATACATTTGGAGATAGTCAATGCAATGAAAATGGCGAAGAGTTCCGACATTTGTGAACAACAGATTCTATGACAGTATAGATACAGACAGGCAAACTCACGTGGCGGGGGGCAGGCTAGATTATGTAAAAGGAAGGGACTTGTGCATGGAAACGTCAGAAGCATGCTTGCAACAGAGTAATCAGTGACCACTTGCAATAGTAACGAGATACGCTTTTGATAATACTCAGTCCCCAAAAAACAAATAGGGTCAAAATTTCTATCCCCCTTACCTTGAGCATCACTTTAAATCACGTATCTATGACTGGTACAATGATTACACCAGTAACAAGTGTTGATAAATTTTCCATGGACATGACAACAGTGGTCACTGATTACTACAACATTTGGGGTCTGTCCAAAGAAAACCTTAAAGGGAACAGAACTCACAACGCTGCAAACAACCTAAGTGGGTCGGTGACCCACATTATTAAAGGGGAACAAAAGCGATTTTCAGGAGCTTTATGATATCTACAAGCAGGATAATACCCGTGAAAAACCTTATTAAATTTTTTAAAAGCTAACAAAAATCTACGGGAATTAAAAACTCTTGTCTAAAATTTGAACAGTTCCTACAAAGCATTAGCAATAACACCTCAATGTCGGAGGTCGGGAAAAAAAATTAATCGAATTCAGGCAAACCAACTAACACCCGCAGTTCCATAGTCCTCTTGCACAGCAGATATGCTCCTTCGTCAATGGGCGGGAGCGTCCAAATTGAGCTCACTTCCCACAAATATTAGGATCACCTTAGTCAATCTAAAATTGCACGCAAATTTGCCTTTGAGATTGGATGTTCTGATACTGACCCCTCAGATTTTGCTGAGATCACTGAGTGGGAACTGACAATGCACTGATCAAAGGAAAAGCGTCCGCCCAAGGTGAGGATGGAATTACCTATAGTGTCCTCCGCCTTATAGTTCAGGTACCGGGTAATCCCCTTTTGCACCTATACAGGTTAAGTTTGTCACAAGGTATTCTGCCTGGCTCCTGGACACGCAGTCTAATCATCCCTATACCGAAATCAAACACTGATAAATACCGACCAATTTCATTAACCTCATTTGTATGCAAAGTTTAGAAAGGATAATTTTGAACAGACTCAGGTACAGGTTACAAGGTAAATTATCTCACAGACTGTACGGATTCTATCGGGACGTAGCACAAAAACATTGCTTTGCAGAGTACTTTTCACACTCTAATCCAGGGAAGCACACTGTTTTCTTGACCTTAAGTCAGCTTTTGACTTGCAAAACAGAGAAGTACCCTAGAAAAATTAGTAAGCTTTGGCATCCGGGGTAAAATATTGAACTGGATTAGAATGTATCTCTCGAATAGATCTGCAAGTGTCCTGTTCAGGGGAGTGAGAAGTTCCACTTCACAGTCTTTGAACTTGGGACCCCACAGGGAGGAGTTCTCAGCCCTATGCTGTTCAATGTCCTCATGCACAAGCTGGTGGCAGATACCCCACTTGGGGATGGCGAATCCATTATATGCTATGTGATGACATATGCGTCAGAGCATCATCACAAGTGAGGATGCAAATAATTCTCGACAGAATCACAGCAAAGGCCCCATGAGTGTGGATTAGTCATTTCCTGAGAAAACAATGGCTCTAAACCCATGTATCATACCCCCACCCACTTTCGCATAGGTGACCAGGAGCTTGACATATGCCACAAGTATAAATATCTCGGGTGAATGTAAATGATGCAGACCTGGTCCTCTCTCTAAAGAAGAGACTCTGGGAGAGATTTAAAATTTGAAAGTTCTTGTCGGAAGAGAAACATGGCATCAATGTTAGCTCGCTAGACTGTTTTACTTGGCTTTATAAGGTCAGTTGTAGACTACCATGCACTGCACTTGTGCAGTGTAAGGAATCAGAAATAGGTAGTTTGGAGGTAGTGCAAAATGAAGCTATGAGGATTATCCTCGGCGCCCCGAGAAAAAGCAAGGATAGTAACATGAGATCAGAATTAAAAATTACCATCCATTTCTGATAGAATAATATTTATTTCCACCATATTTGGGGTCCCAAAACTCTGAGGGAACCCTCGTATCTCTCAGATTTCCAAAAACAACTGCAACATAAAATCACGCAAGTAGGGCGTGACAAATCACACACACGCGCGCCCTCTGATACCCAAAAACTCCATGAACATTATAAAACTCAATGTTCCAATTAGTAAAATACCAAAAGGTCGCTCTATTTCCCCATGGAAAAATTCAACATTGATCGTGCACCTTTCATGTCTACCACAAAAAAACAGGGTGCATAATTGTTGTTGAAACAATTGCGCTAGCAACGGTAACGGAACACACAGAATCTATGGGTGATGATGCATATGAGTGTTACGCCGACGGATCCGTACAGTCTGGTTACAAAGCTGGTTGTGCTTGCGCTTTACACAAAATGGCTTACTACATCATCAATTTAATATGAGAATGCAAAACACTACACAAACGGAGCTGGCAGGTATACTCCTCGCAACGGAATTCTTAATGTCTAGGGGCTCTGGAGTAGTTTTCTGTGACTCTCAAAGTGCTCTTCGGGCGCTAAATTCTTTCAAAGCAGGTGGCGATGAAGAAATTTTGAGTTGCATTAAGCGTAACGTAACCTATGCAACAGAGCGTAATTTCAACATTCAGTTTGTATGGATACCATCTCATGTTGGCATACGCAAGCACGACCACGTAGACAAATTGGCGAAAGAAGCCTGCAGCAAGGATATTGTGAACATAGATCTTGGGATGCTCTTGCTAGGTTGCACATATATTGAAAAGTTCTCATAAGGAAAAACTAGTAGATCTGATCAACACTCAAAGGCCTGAAAGCTGTACCATAAGGCACTACGATCAGTATAGAGATGACAAGCCCTTTCCCATGGGTGGCACCGAAGTCAACCAGACAGTGTGACGTGGTTATTGCCAGAATACGTTTAGGGTTTCAGAATGTACTGGCAACTGCACGGTGCAAGAAGTGCAGATGAATTAGATGTAGACGTGTAACGAAGGAAAAAAAACGAACGGGTTGAGCACTATATCTCGAATGTCATGTGATACAGCCTTTCAGACCACTAACATGAGGATAAAGAACTATGTGAATATTTCATTTTTATCTGATACATTGGAAGATATACTCGTACTATTCCCTAAATTTACTATGTGATAACTCCCGTAAGCAAATAACAGTGTTATTCAAACACAGTGGCAAAAGCATATGTAAGTAATAATTTTTGTATGATGTATGATTTATATTTCTATTTTACCTTATACAACTACAGTAGTTACAGGACTACTGTACAAAGTCAGATATATCTAAAACTGTAATCATGATTGCCCACGCCTGAGCAGATAGCCAGGGTGGTAAATAAACTTACTTAACTTAACTTAACTTATGTAAAACACGTAGTGTCCGTGCCCCACTGTTGGTGTTCTTGCGTGCGTAACGCTTCACTCTACAAAGGGGAAAATTGCGATATCGTGTGATGTGTTTGAATCAGTGTGCGGTGGTCAGTACAGTAAAAATCCATGGGTGTTGTTTTATTAAGTTGGGGTTTTTTAATGAGCTAAAAGCCCACAGTGTTGTGTTCATTAAGGAGTTAAAAAGCCCAGTGTTGTGTTTATTAAGGAGTTAAAAAGCCCACAGTGTTGTGTTCATTAAGGAGTTAAAAAGCCCACAGTGTTGTGTTTATTAAGGAGTTAAAAAGCCCACAGTGTTGTGTTCATTAAGGAGTTAAAACCCCACAGTGTTGTGTTCATTAAGAGTTAAAAGGGCCCACAGTGTTGTGTTTATTAAGGAATTGAAAACCCACGGTGTTGTGTTTATTAAGAAGTTGAAAACCCACAGCGTTGTGTTTATTAAAGGAGTTGAAAACCCACAGTGTTGTGTTCATTAATGAGTGAAAAAAACACAGTGCTGCATTCTTGCAGAGTCAAATACCCACGGTGCTGCATTCTTTCAGAGTCAAATACCCACGGTGCTGCATTCTTGCAGAGTCAAATACCCACGGTGCTGCATTCTTGCAGAGTCAAATACCACGGGTTTCTGCATTCTTGCAGAATCAAATACCCACGGTGCTGCATTCTTGCAGAGTCAAATACCCACAGTGCTGCATTCTTGCAGAGTCAAAAAACCCACGGTGCTGCATTCGTGCAGAGTCAAATACCCACAGTGCTGCATCCCTGTAGAGTCAAAAACCCACGGTGCTGCATCCCTGCAGAGTCAAAAAACCCCCGGTGCTGCATTCCTGCAGAGCCAAATACCACGGTGCTGCATTTCCCGCAGAGTCAAATACCCACGGTGCTGCATCCTGCAGAGTCCAAAATCCACGGTGCTGCATCCCTGCAGAGTCAAATACCCACAGTTTCTGCATTCCTGCAGAGTGAAAACCCATGGTGCTGCATTCTTTCAGAGTTAAAAAAAACATGGTGAAATCATTGACTAAAAACAGGAAACCCACACTGTATTGATCAGATGTCAGGAGATGCGTCTCCCGCAGGAAATAGTCGGTGGACGTTTAAAAAAGGATGGAGGTGGAAATAGACACTGTAGAGACGATGTGGTGTGGACGGACAAGGATATAAAAGAGTCTGAAAATCGCGAACCTCATGGTGGAAGAACAGGTGAAGAAACACCTTTCGCACCTCTTGGTCCTGGAATGTCAAAGGGGAAGGAAGGGCCCCCGGTTTGCTCCATCATCAATTCTGGAGAAGGGACTCCTCTTAGTCCCAGTGAGTGAACATAGGGGGAAGGAAAGTTCCCGAGCCTACCCCATCGACAGCTCTGGCCAGCGTGGGCCCTCACTCGGAAAGTCGCATGGCAGACCCTGTCATCCTATGGAGTGATGTTATAGAAGAATTAAACGGACTCCGGAGAAACCTTGCAAGGAAGAAAGCCATAAGGACGACAATGACAATGAAATAACGGAAATCAAGGCAACGAAAATGCAACTACATCAGAATCCCCAAGTGATGAGGACAGCTGCTCAGACACTGAATCAGAATCATCGAGCATCGACGAAAAACAGTGGAGATCTAAAACGACTTCGAAAACACAGCACTACTGGGAAACCCCAAGTGATGATGGTGCCATGATAGCACACCGGCCCAAACGAAAAATTCGCAAATCCCAGAAGAACCGCTCCGCCTCAAAACCATCCGATCAAGGTGCTGACAAAAAAAACATTTGTGGAGGAATACAAATGTTGCAAGTAAAACTTCCCAAGCTAAATGGTAGTAGTCCTGAGGAGTATTGGGCCTACCGGAGTCGGTTTGAGCAAGAAGTACTTCGCACCCTTTTTGCCCCACAGGTAAAACTGAACCGCTTATTGACCTTTGCGATACAAAGGTGAGAAGGTACATTACCCACTGTATGGGACTGCCAAAGAAGGAGGGCTTAACGACAGCACAGGTGGAAGCTGTAAGGAGCGAGGTACCCCCCTGTCAAGTTCATCTTGGGCACTGCTGTCCTTCTGACGAGGTTCTCTGGAGCTCGCGGGGCGGCAGTAGCTTGCCTGTGATTTGGGCGCCTTCCCGAACATACACCGGACCTTCCGCGATGTTTTCTCGGTCAAAGTGGGCGGTCCCAGGGCACCGTGATTGGCCTTCTTGCCCTGTGGGGGGACGAGGATTCCCTTGTAAACATCGGCGCGGCCCAAAAAAAGGAGCACCCGTCAAAATTCAGTAGTTGTCCCGTGACTTCTGACTTGTGTGCTCCCTTCCGCCATGTGACCTCACCTGCTCCGCTGGGATCCTCTCTCACTCCCACGCTCCTGTTTGTACATATTTGTATGTATAGTGTATGTATAGTGCCGGTAACAGTAAAACCTTTCTGTATGTTTCCTCTGGTGTTTTTCCGTTGACCTTGACCGTTTGATTCTTATATCTTTTTATAAATCGAACCCTGACATTGGCGACCTTGCCAGGATCAGACGGTCTGGAAACGGCACATGAGGACTAGTGAAGGAAGGTGAGCGGGGCCCTTAAGGGAGGGCCCTTTTATCACACAACAGGAGCAGGAGAGGATCAGACGCGAGCAGGGGCCCCTGTACTACCGGAAAAACGGAGATACAGAGGCAGCTGCGGAAGAACAGCGTCGCAGGAACGCAAGAGGACAGGCGTAAAGGGAGAGCAAGGTATGGAGGAACGTGGGTCCCCGTTTTTGGGCCCTTTGCTTGGCCCCCCTTTACCGAGGAGCCTCGTCGGGAAATCAAGTCCGGGAGTAGAACGGGGCCAGGGGAGCGACTGTCCACGGGTCGCACCGGGACGCTTTCCGTTCCCCAAAGGCCCCGTCGCAGCGGGAACCCTGTCGGCAAGAGGACAAAAGCGTAAGAGACTCCGGGGAAGGCCGTCGGAAGAAGGGCGCAGTGGGAACCCTCAGCCGACAGTGAACCCCACGAAACGACGCACGAAAGTCGGAGGAGTTTTTGCCGCCCTTTCATGTCCCCCTTTGGGAAATGGTGGGTGCGAGAGGCACCCAAACGACAGTTGGCGTGGGTGCATGCCCCAAAGGGGATGGTGAGATGGGCTGTGGAAGGGCTACTGCCCAGGACGACCGGGTGAGTCGTCGCCTGCCCCGGACGCACCGGATGAGCGCGCCTGCCCCGGACGCGCCGGATGAGTGCGCCTGCCCAGGGGGGCGCCGGGGTGAGTCGTCGCCTGCCAGGACGCGCCCGGGGAGTCGCGCCTGCCCAGGACGCGCCCGGGGAGTCGTCGCTTGCCCCGGGGCGCACCGGAAGTCGTCGGCCCGCCCGGCGCCCGGATGAGTCGTGCCCGCCCAGGGCGACCCGGATGAGCGGCCTGCCCAGGACGCACGGGTGAGTGTCGCCTGCCCAGGACGCACCGGGTGAGTCGCCCTGCCCCGGGGCGCACGGAGAGTCGTCGCCTCCCAGGAGCACCGGGTGAGTCGTCGCCTGCCCCGGACGCACCCCGGATGAGTCGTCGCCCGCCAGGAGGAAAGCCCCCAGGGCCGGGAGGAGGAACTGTCTGCCCCCGGGCGCACATGAGAAACTGCCCCCCGGGGACGCGAGGAGAAACTGCCCCCGGGGACGACAGGGGGAAACTGCCCGCCGGGGGCGCGAGGGAAAATGCCTGCCGAGGGCGCGCAGGAGAAGAAAAAGGTGGGTGAAGACATGACCGAAAGACCGGTTCGGTGGGGGTGCCCCCCCAAGGGGTGGGGGCAACGGACTGCCCGGGGGAGCTGCCTGCGAGGATATGCCCCGGGGGAGTGCCGCCCCGGGGAACCGGAGGAGCTGCCTGCCGAGGACTTGCCGGAGGAGCTGCCTCCGAGGACTTTCCGGAGGAGTGCCCGCCCAGGCATACGGAGGACTGCCGCCCAGGTATGCCGGAGGAGCTGCCCCGGGATATACCGGAGGAGTGCCTGCCGAGGGTATGCCGGAGGAGCTGCCTGCGGGACTTGCCGGAGGGGTGCCTGCCGAGGATTGCCGGAGGGCGCCTGCGGGGGGGAATGCCGGAGGAGCTGCCTGCCCAGGGCATTTCCGGGGGGGAGCGCCTGCCGAGGACCTGCCCGGGGGAGGCCGCCGAGGAATGCGGAGGAGCGCCCGCCGAGGGGCATCCGGAGGAGCCGCCTCCCCCGGGGTATGCCCGGGGGAGCTTCCCGCCCAGGACACGGGAGGAGCTCCCGCTGAGGACCCCGCCGGAGGAGCTGCCCGCGAGGACCTGCCGGAGGAGCTGCCCGCCGAGGAACCCGGAGGAGTGCCTGCCGAGGACACCCCCCCCCCCGGAAGCTACGGGAGTAGAGGGACGGGGGAGAAACGACGGTTTCACCAAGCCCCAAGAAGGCAGGGCCCTGATCGGGGGAGAGTGGGGGACGGAAGGGAAGGCCCTGGAGAATTCACCAAGGAAACCGAAGCGGCCCCGGTTTTAAGGAATCAAGAACCGGTGCCCAAGATGCTTGGGGATAATTCCACTCCGGATGATTATCTTAAAAAGATGGGGCGAGATGTCAAGTTCATCTTGGGCACGGGCCTGCCCTTCTGACGAGGTTCTCTGGAGCTCGCGGGGCGGCAGTAGCTTGCCTTTTGATTGGTCGCCTTCCCAAAACATACACGGACCTTCCGCGATGTTTACTCGGTCAAAGGGGGGCGGTCCCAGGTCACCCGTGATTGGCCTTCTGCCCGTGTGGGGGGACGAGGATTCCCTTGTAAACATCGGCGCGGCCCATAAAAGGAGCACCAGTCAAAAAATTCAGTAGTTGTCCCGTGACTTCTGACTTGTGTGCTCCCTTCCACCATGTGACCTCACCTGCTCCCCTGGATCCTCTCTCACTCCACGCTCCTGTTTGTACATATTTTGTATGTATAGTGTATGTATAGTGACGGTAACAGTAAACCTTTCTGTATGTTTCCTCGGGTGTTTTTCCGTTGACCTTGACCTTTCTGATTCTTATATCTTTTTATAAGTCGAACCCTGACACCCCCCCCCCACTGTTTAAGTGATAGTAACCAGCTGCTGATGACATGTCCCTTTGCTGGACTCCGGTAGTTCCTGCTCTTTCATTTCATCAAGGTAGTAGAAATGCTTCGGCCAAAGGAGAGAAGAGAGACAACGGTGATTATACACTGACACGGGGAAAACTTACCATGACACCAAACAGGTTGATCTCATGGTCAAGGGACTGTACACAGGAAAGAATACCACTATGCGACCCCGTCAGGTGATCGTCCTCGTTTCCCTTTCCCCTGAAGGTCTGATCAAAGCTAGAGTGAGCCAATTGAACACCACTCGCTGGCCACCCCTACGAGACCTGGTTTCTACTCAGGCAAATCCACCAGACTGGAGTGTCGAGTTACTGATCGGGCAGGGACGCTCCCTCAGCACTTATGCCTCTGGAGGTCAGAAGGGGGAGAGGAGGGAACCCTTTGCTGCAAGGACAAAATTAGGATGGGCGGTTAACGGTCACTGGGAGCAACAATTTTAGGACCTACATAAGTGAAGTGCCCTGTACCGCAGCACGAGCACCATGTTGCCTTGGAGAGGAGCACACAGATCAAAAGGGAAGATCAGCGGAGGATTATCAAGTCCTACATTTTTGGGACAAAGAGGGAACCATGGTTGATGGACATCATGAATTCCCAATTCACTTAAGGAAATTGAGCCCCAGCTTCCAGACAATTGGATAATGGTGAAAAGACGACTTGCTGGCCTGAAAAAAACGTTTTTCAAAGGGATGAAAACCTGAAGGCTAAATATTAGCAGAAATGGAGAAGGTACTTCAAGAAGGGCATGCTGAGCAGGCAAAGGGAGTAGGGGCCGCCCGGGAAGACATGGTACCTACCACACCACCCGGTATTCAATCCTAACAAACTTTAGAAAATACACATAGTGTCCGACTGTGCTGCTTCCTTTGAAGGCACCACCCTAAATAAGCAGGTCATGCAAGGCCCAGACTTGATGAAATGAGCTGGTGGGCATACTGCTCCGGTTTAGAGAAAAAGAAATTGCAGTAGCTGCTTACTATCAAGGCGATGTTGCACCAGGTAAAGGTCACCCCAAGGGATAATGTGTTCTAAGTTCGTGGTGGCCAAAAGGGGGATTTCTCTGCGAGGCCCAAAAGTTATATCCGCATGAATCGTTGCACTTATTTGGAGGTGTTTTGGAGCCCGAATGTGCATCATTTGGTCTTCTAAGGACACTATCAACGACCCAATAGCAGATGTAAAGAGAACCGTTAGTTAGATGGCTCTTGATATCTGGTCGAGAAATGAATGCAATGGGCCATTCACCAGGCAAACAGTTGAAGGACGAACCGCCGCCTCTTACTGCGATCCGGGCGAGGTCACCGAACCAGAAGCTTTACCCTAACCATGCCCTGAGGATGAATGTAGATGGTATCAGATGCGACAAATGACAATGCTCACGGGACAACACATATGGCGAGCATGGACCATGCACAAGTCCTAGAGATAGGTTATGGAGATGATGGAAGCTGAATACATGAACACATATGAGGATGAGACAGCAAAACAGTGAAGCCATCCCAGAGTTTCAGGAAGGAGACCATGTCTCATGTCGAAACGACTACTCCAGGAATCAGTGGGAGGGCTAGGGAGGGTGACAGAGGCTATAGCCGGTGAAGATTGGACCGTGAGAAAGACCAAAGTTCGGACTAGTTCTGGGAAATCCTCATCAGCCCCATAGGAAGTTATGCCTCTTAGAAGTATCATATATAACCCGGGATTATTGGTTGCTCCACAGTGGCGCAAGGGGGGAGTGTAGCCGCCGCTGGTATATACATACTTATATTATGGTGTATCATATATTCTGTATATCACTTATTCGTAAACACTGCATTCGGAGAGGCTGTGTTGTATAAAATTCATCTTCTGTGTCACAACCTCCTAGAGGAGATAGTCGGCTGTGACCGCTCGGTTGTCAACAAATCGGTCTGTATCAGCCATAAGAGCTGACCTGTCAGAAACTGGTGTAGTGAGGGGTCGGGTCCCTAGGAAGTGATGGTGGATCTTCATGTGACGATGCTGGGAGAAGTGGGGTCGTGACCCAACTAATGTATAACATATGAAGGAGCATGTTACTGACGTCGGAGCATATGTATGTTTAAAGTTGAGGGCAGTTCGAGGAGAACCTCCGTGCCGTCAAGACGCCCATAGCATACGGAATCAGCTGATATTTGACTGTCCCGCAATGCGTATGTATCCAGATTGTCAGGAGTTCTATCTTAAACCTAATTATATTGTATTAGTGTTTTATGTATTGTATGCACGCATTCCTATAATCGATGTATTAATTAACAGGTTTGACCGCAACTGAAATACCTTAGCGAGTGCTACGCAGGGTATCAGTCACCCCACAACCCCAGTGACAAATCATAGGCGTTCTCGGCGGCAACATAATATGTATAGTATAGGTAAAAATTATAGGTAATAGATATATTATATATATATATCTAATATATATATATATATATAATTATATGAATAAGTAGATACTTTGCAGATTTACTAGTCCTTAGTGGCAAAATTGAAAGGTACGGCTTCATCCTGAGACCCCACTCTCTCTCTATCTTTCCTCTGTCTGTCTATCTATATGTCATCTGGCCTTCTTCCTAGATTCCATTAGTGACAGTGAAGACGAGGCACGGCACACTTTTCACTGGTCATGAAGGACCGGATGGTAAACAATACATAGCAAGACGGATCGTACAATTCACACCTCTACCGCATCAGCTGCCTTCCTCCTGAGCAAGCGCAGGTGCTATGACTGCTTTCCTTTCGGACACTTCAACATGATAAGTGAGCATACGCATAAAGGGAGCGTCCTGCATAAAAAGAATAGATATATATCTATATATAATATATATAATATATATATATAATATATCTATTATATATATATTATATTATATATATATATATATATATATATAATATATTATCATCTATAAATATAAATACTATATATATATATATATTATTAGAATAGAGTATACATATATTGGAAATGATATATATTATATTGATATATATCAGCCTGAACAATCCACTGCAGGACGTAGGCCTCTCCAAATCTATTCCAAACTTTGCCTGTCTTGCGTTTTTTGTTTTCCAATATTGGCAGCCAAATTTTTGCCATCGTGCCAGTGGGCTGGCTCTTGCACTCTTTATGTCTCTATAGGCCAGTCATTTGCTTCTTTGTCCATCTTTCGTCTGTCTCGAATATATGACCTGCATTGCCATTTTCTTTTTGATGCTCCCAAGGATATCTTCCATTTTGTTCTCTGTGTTTCTGACCCACGTCCGCCTCATCCGATCTCTTAGGCTAATTCCAACATCAACATCTTCATCCCTCTCCGGGCACTTCCTCTCCAGTAATTGTTTGTAGTCCATGTTCTGATCCATAAGGTTAACTGGAGAGGACGCATTGTGAGACTTTTTCTTTTTAACATAATGGCAAGGAGCTTCCTTAGTATGCTACTGTGTTTGCCAAAGGCGTTCCAGCTAGGCTGATGGGTCGCTTAATTTCCTCTTCGCGAAATGGTTTGTCCTGTACAGTTGCCCAGGATATTAAGTCTTGTCCAACTGCCTGTAGCGCTTCGCCTGTACCAGTATCTATTCGAAATGAAGTCTACTGTTGAACATGATTTTTTTTTTCTTTTTTTTAGGGCCGACTTCAGACTTCTTATTAAGATCGTTTCGTAGTTGCTGAATTTCATGTGCAGATAAACTAAACAGAACAATATCATCTACAATCTTATGTTGTTTAGAGATTCGTCTCCTTATTTTGATGCCATTTCGTTCCATTAGCTTCTTGAATATTGCTCAGACAAACTGTAAAACAGTTTGTGAGATGGTACGACCTGTCTAAAAACACCTTTTTAATTGGTATTTATCGGTTTCTGTGTGGAGCTTGCTGGTTTGCTGTCCCCTCTTCGTATAATATCTTCCAAATTTTGCAATAACCTCCTCTATCCGTCTTCGAATAGCTTTAGTATGCTGGTATTGTAGAGCAATGCCTTGTCGTAATCGATGAATCCATACACAGAGGTTTCCTATATTCGTTTCTCTCTCTATCTCTCTCTCTCTCTCCGTCTCTCTCTCTCTCTCTCTATTTAGGTGAGCGTGTGGATGTGGTTCTGTTGTTGAGAATCAACTACAGAAGCCTGACGCTGTCTCGAGGCAGGGCTCTGCAGTGGAGATGCGCGGAGTGATGACTTTTGTGAAACAGAATGTAAGTAAATGAAAGGAGGCATAGTTTCGGTAGTTTTTTAGTATCCTTTCTATCGCCATTTTTTATGATCAAATAATTGTAGGCATTTTTCCGATGAGAAGGATTTATTGTTTGACAAGAATGGGCTATTTCACTGTGGCAATTCTCTTAATTGTTTAATAAGGTCTTATAATTCCGTTTTACTGGTGAAAGTATTATGTGATATCAAGACAAAGACGGGAGGTGACTATAATATTACACAAATACACACAAAACACACACACACACAAACACCAACAGATACACACAACACGGTGTACAAATACGTGTGTGGTGTATATCAAAAGATAATATATATATAATATATATATATATAATGTAGTATATATATATACATATAGATATATATATATATAACATATTATATATATATATATATATAATATATATATATATAGATATAGATATAAGATACTATATCATAGATTTATACACACACAAAAAAAAAAAAAATATATATACATATGTGTCTCTACACATTTAGAGTAGATATATATGTTATATATTAATATATATATTATATATAGATATATAGATAGTATATATAGATAGAGCATATATAACACACACACAAATACAATTTTTTTTTTTTTATGTTTATATACACATATGTACGTATATATAATAATATATATATATATATTATATAATATCTATATATATATATAAATATATATTATATATTATATATAATCTATATATATGTATATGTAGTATGTAGTATGCGAGAGAAAAGAATAGCCACAATAAATCTAGCTGGGAAGTGGAGACATATGAAAACGTTGTAGGGAAGCGCGAGAATAGATATCTAAGTAAAAGTTAAACAAGTGTATTACACGTAAGCAGACTATCCATTCGTGATTTTTATTTTCTCCTCACTTTTCATATGTTAATTCCTCTTAAATTACATTCACAATCCAAAGATTCCACTTTCGTCACGACAACACAGAGAACACGAAACAAACAAACACACGAACCATGAGTGGACACCACACTTCCTTCACTCCCTCCCTTCGTGTCGTTCCCTCCCCTCTCCCCCAGAGTCCCACACTATTTTGTCTAACTTTTTTGACATTAATGGACTGGTCAAGGATATTTGTGTTACTGTTCTCGCAGTACCCCTTCAACATCGCATGTTTTTGTATCTGCGTCTTTCGTTGTTGACAACGTCCCTATCGTACAGGATGACTCGTCCTTTATTTCGTCCGTTGCAAAATCTCACGGGACAAGGTTGCCGTACATAGTGTTTGTAGACGATCTCAGTCCTCCAAGTAAAGCAAGTTGTCTTTCTCTTTGTCATTCCGTTGCGTTTTCGCTACCATATGCGCAAAGTAACATTTCAGGAATCTTACGTACTCGCTGCCAAGCCATCCACGCCTGCGTCACGGCCCGCGATCAGGTTGCCGCCCTGTCTGACCATGCATTGTTTCTCTGCTAAATCTGAGGACAAACTTCCCTCAGTAACTCCTCGTGTATCTGCGACAAGCAATGTCTCCCTTTATGGTTGTTTCTGTTAAGCCTGAGAACGGTTTTCCCGCAGTACTCGCTCGCAAACCCGAGGCCCTTGACGCCTCCACTCCACTAGTTGTTTCAAAGCCTGAGAGAACTTCCCTCCCATATTTTTAGATGGACCACAGCGTTCGACATCTATTCAGCACAGTCCTTGAGACCACATTTACATGCCTCTCTTCGCGGACTGTAGCATGCCATCTACAGTTGGCATGGCACTGATGATTTCAGATGGAGTGCACTTCCATGCGTTGGGCCCCTCCGTGCCACGAGGCAAACGATGGTCAAAGGTTACGTGTGTTATCATCGTCAACGAGATCCCTGTTCGTTTCGAGCGTGCCACGGGCTACCTGATTGCAAGGTCACGCATTTCCAGTAGCTGAGCTCGACCTTTATTTGTACTACCTCTGGTACACGCCGACACCTGATTGTTTGGCGTACATTGCCTTAGTTTACCTCCTGCAGAGAACTGAGGATTGTACTCCTGTGCTGGTTATATTTCTGGTTTCCCACAATTAATGATGAGCCCTGACTATCCCACTAGATCATTACACGAAATCAACACAACACACAAATCAGTTGCAACAACGCTCACACTGATCATCCTTCCACGAGCATTCACTTTGCGCTCATTTGACCACTTTCCTTGCTCACACACCACATTTTACCATGCTCGATCCTTCGAACTCTGCCTTACTGTTACAAACTTCTCTTTCCTTTCGTATGTCACCCCATATCTAGAATACACTTTCATATTTAACTATTTTACTCCCTCATGTCACACAACTATTTTTTTTTGTGTGGTTTTGCAACTTTTATATTTGGTTATTGTCTTCTGTTGTATCGTGAACTATTATATGTTCATTTTGCATATGTTGAATTTAAATATATCGAAGTGAAAATAGAAAATACCGACTAAGACTCACTGATTTGCTTCCACTCCACGGAAATCGTTTAGTAACAGAGAAATCAGAATTAGATATTAATGGTAACCGAACTGACCAACAAAGGTAGACTGAGGACAGGCTGAATTTGAAATAAATACTATTATCTATTATAATAAGATATACGCTAAGTATATATGTCAGGTAGTGAGAATGTAGTTGAATTTAACAATGAAAGTGAGGCATTGCATACTAGCAATCAGTTTGTTCATACACACTGAGGTAATAATTTTTAAAGATACAAAAATCTTTTTGTTTCCTTAAATTCGTTTTTTTAAAAAATTTTTTTTAATTTTCAAGAAAGGGAAAATTGTTTTTGGGAAAAAAGGCAGGTGGAATATTTTTTGAAAAGAAATTTTAAATTATTTAAAAATATTTAGTTTATAATTATATAATATATTTTTATTAATTATATATATTATTATTATATATATATATTTTATAATATAAAATATATATATATATATATATTACATATATATATAATAAATATAAATGTATAGTATATACATTACGTCCCCCCTCAAATATTTTGCTGTATACCATTTGATCAAATATGTAGATTATGCAAATATTTAAAAAAAGGCAAACTACACCCACATCTACTACTTCCCATATCCCAAACCCTAACCGGGGAAAATCCTTGTAGTAGAACAAGTCCCCCCCCCCATTTAAAAAAGTGGGTATTGTAAAGGGAAAAAAACCGTGATAATATGTTCATACTTTTAAAAAATCGCTTTTTAAGGGGCGGTCCCGGTTTTTCCCCCCGCCAAGATTCTCGGAATATATTCAACCACGATGAGGCCTTTTTATGTAATTCTTAAGCGGGAAAGGGAAGGCTCTCAAATTTACCGATGTTCAGAAAGGATTAAAACAGACTGAGTTCTTGAATATTGCTCCACAGGAAAAAAAATTTTTGAAAATTTTTAAAAAAATCCTGATAAGAAGAAAAAAACATACGTATAAAAATGAAGGGAAATTTTTTTTTTCGGGATTGATCGTTTCCCAAAACCAAAACAAAAATACCAGTAAACCCGAAGTAAGTGCCACTGCCCTTTTTACTAAAGTAGCCTTTTCTTGGTTTCAAAAAGGTTAATCCGCCCTCTGAAAAAAAACAACTAACAAATTTCAGATGCCCCTTTTCAATAAATTAAAAAATTATTATTGACCACTATTTGATGCCCCTTATTCCCTTAAAATTTTTTTGGGCCCCTGCTACTAAACCCCTATGAGTGTGATTATTTTCTTTCAAATTGGCATTTTCCTCCTTGAGTTTCTACCCCGTTATTCCCCTGGAAAAATGTGACCTGGTAGCAAACAGTAAGGTAAACTGTATGAAATGAAATGGCCAATTTTGTGTTAAAAAGACGTAGACAAATCGTGGGTATGTATACCGATGTCATGTAGGGATACAGTGTGTAAATAGATGAGTAGGCCGTTGCTAGAAATTGCGTCTTAAAAGTGGAAGGATTGTAAATCCAGGTAAATTATGGAATCATAAATGAAGATTATCGCAATTACTCATTTAAGCGGTCGTGGGTCGCCCCATGGCTTAGGAGAGCATACATCCCTGGCCACAGGTGATGCCGTGATCACGAAGGGGTTCTCCAGGGCAAAGCTCACCATTGCACTCAGTTGGCGCCGACCCCAGCGTTTAACCCAAATGTGATTAATCGAGTGGCAATTTTTGGTAGCGGGGGCCTGCGTTCCCTTATAACATTTCTTTAAAAAAAATAAGAATGGTTCTAAATCCACCTGTCCACCAAGGCATTTTTTTTTTAATATTTTTACCTGCATATATTTCATTAGGTAGTTTGTCAAACCAGCAACAGTTTTACAAACACCAATATATCATTCCAAAACCCACAAATTTTACAGATCACTCCTTTGAGGATACTGATGTACTTGTTCATACAGTAGAGGTAGTTTTTATAATGGGATCAAAAGTATCTTTATTATTTTTCCAAACTATATAAAAGGTATTGGTTATGGGTACTTTGAAGGGTAATCCTTTTCATTACCATTTCTCGACAAATTAGATCAGCATAGTATAAAGCATATATATATATATATATATATATATAATATATAATATAAAATATATATTATATATATATTTTAATGTAGTTCAGTAAATCGGATTTAATGAGAAATAAGAATAGTTGATGTAAATGGAAATAAGATGTGTATGCGAGATATATTATTGCAATTTATACTGATTTTTTCTGGCTAAAGCGCATATTTGCTTCATTTTCTTCATTATTAAGTTTTTAGGGTATATCCATTCTATCTTATCCTAATGCACTTTTTGTCGAAATGAACTTTTGTCGCCTTTTTTTGTTTTGAGAACATATTTATCAGTTTACTATAGTTTGATATTAAATTTAAAATTATAGCATTACGGTTAATTTAAGACGAAATTGTTTGGGGCCTGGAAAGATCTTTAAAATTTCAAGAAAGAGAGAAATGGTTGATTCCTCATAATAAAGTATTTAAAAGTATGCATTTTAATTTATGCTTATAACATTTGAAAACCCCTCGAAGTGGACTTTAAAAAAAAATCGAGTAGGACTATTGAGTTGTTACTTTCCACAGTAATCTTTTTTTAAATGGCGAAAGATTTATGCGTTTTTTTTGTTTTTTTTTTTAAACATCATTTAATATGATTATTTTAATAAACACATTCATTATCACTTTACTATGATTTCAATTGATTTTCATATACACATATAAGAAGAGCTGCTAAAAGAGGTAAATAGCATAACATATCTAGCTCATATTGAAAAATGCCAACAGCATCTGGTGTTCCAGGGGTTTACCCATCAAAATACTGACCAGACCTAACGTTGCTTACTTCGTTGATCGCGAGAAGCGGTGCTTTCAACGTGGTATGATCGTTGGGAGAGGATGAAAAAACATTAACCCGATTCTGTCAGTGTTAACAATTTTCATACAATCATTTAACTAGAATGTAACTTGTTTTGCAATAAACTTCATTACTATTGCATTATAGCTGGGTCGAGTGTGTGAAATAATACACACATACTACTCGCCCCTATAAACTGAATTCTAGGGCGACCAGTTCACCAATAAATGACATTGTATGAAAAGGGGATATAGTCAACACATACAAAGATTTTTAAAAATCAATAAAGATACCAGCAATTCATATAATTATCACTATCGCTTTAACTTGGCGTATGGTTATGTTGCTATGTCATGACAATGATAATGATGATGCTACTATAATATATATAGTAGCATATTTACCATATATATTTAGAATTTTACGTTAGATTGTATATTAACATGCACGGATATAAGTGTATATGTAATATGTATTTTCTTACTAGTATATGTAGCTATTATATACACCAACAGGCATATAGATACAATTACCAGTTATTATCTCGAACCTTAGATTAGTTTAATCATAGTTGCTATTTCGAACCTCAAGTTGGAGAAGTATCTCGACCGTTTAATATTGGAAACTATTATATTGATATCAAGATAAAGACGGAGGTTGACCTAAATATACGCAAATACACACACACACAACACACACAACACACCACACACACACAACACACACACACACACCCACACACACACACACACAACCATCACTACAACATCACACACACACACACACACACATACACACACGTGTACAAATACGTAAATATATATACACATAAGTATATATTCATATATGTATATATTCAGTTATATATATATATATATATATATATATAATATATATATATATATTATATATATATTATATTTAGTATATTATATATATATATATATATATATTATGATAGTATAGTGTATTATTATTATGTATATATGAGAGAGATAGTATAATACATCTCACTGGGAAGTGAGGACGTATATGAAACTTTCAGTAGGGAAGCGAAGATATATATGTATGTAAATGTATACAAGCAGACTTCCTTTTTTTTTCTCTCTCTCTCACACTCCATAATTAATTCCTCTTGAATTACATTCTACAATCTAAACTGAATCCACTTTCGCAAAAATCACAAGAAAATACGAACAAACAAACGCACGAACTCATATGTGACACTTTCCCATCACTCACCTCCCCTCCCGTTCTTGGACTAAGATATAGTTATGTTATTCTCAATAACAGCTGTCCTCAGTATAATTTGTTGCAGTTCCGGTATCATTTATACATAACTCTGGTTTCTCTTCGAACTCATAAATCTTGTGCCTATTACTAGAAGTAATTCCGTGCGTGGGGAAATAATTCAGTGAAGTAAATAATAATAATAATTATTCTAAATATAAATAATTATATATTATATTTTCTATCATTATTAGTATGATTATGTATTCTTGAATCATAAATTATTATAAAATCTGCATGTTAAGTAATCATAATTATGATAATGATATAATGATAATAAAAGTCACATAATATGATGATGATAAAAAATCATCACTCATCATCATCATGGTAATATCAATAGTTTTTTTTTTCTCTCTCTCTCTCTCAACAAATTATCTGTCTATTTTTTCTCTGTCTGTTTGTCTTTCTCTTACTGTCTGTATGTCAGCATCCCTTTCATTTTTCTTATACACTCTGGTCATTTCTCACAAACATTATAAATGGTGTATTAAAACGTTTGATCAATCATTATTAGGTCATATTCATATTACAAAAATGAATTAAACGAAATATTCTGTTATGATATTCTCTCTATGCACGAGGTGAGTTACTGTTGGTTAATTAGCAAGTTTTGCTTTAGGCTAACAGCGTAGCGTTACTTTATAATTGTGTATTTTTGAGACTGGAGAAAAGATAGCAGAACAACAATGTTTGCTATAAAATATAAACGTTTTCCTCGAACACAAGATATATGAGGCTGGAGAAATTTAACGCAACGAAAATGTTTCCCCTAAAAAAAGTAAACGTTTTCTTGCAACACAAGCAAGCGCTATCGTTTTCTACGCCTGTTAGGGATGACTGATTTTATCATTCCGGCGAGGTGGGAGGTGTGTGTCTTTATCCGAGTTGGAAATACATATTATATATATTTTTTTTTTTTTTTAATCACTTAGATCCTGGCAGGCAGCCATCGGTAACGTTTCTGACTCCCACTTGCAAGTTAACTGGTTAACACCTGCTCGTGTTTGGCGGTTCACGAGTGTTCTGCACGGAGATAACGTCCCCCTCTCGAGGTCAGAGGTCACTCAGGTCGGCAGCTATGCAGAAAGGCAGCTGCGGGCCACTCGATTAAGAAATTCGCTAAGCTGGTTCTGGATGGCCGATTCGGTAGCTGTTTTGTTTTCATTTGATAATAAAAAAGATGAGAAAAATATATATATATTATTATATTGGTATTATATTTTTTTATTATATATTTTTTATTATTTATTATGTTTTTATTTAAATTATTTTTATTTTTATTTATTTTTTTTATTATTTATTATTATTTTTATAATCTTTATCATCATTATCATTATTATCATTATTATCTTTTTTGTTATTATTATTATTAACCGTTTTGTTTTCGATTTGATAATAAAAAGGATAATAATAATAATATTATTATTATTATTATTATTATCATTATTATTATCATTATCATTATTGTCATTATTATTATTTATTATCATTATCTTTATCATCATTATCATTATTATCATTATCATTGTTGTTATTATTATTATTATTATTATTATTATTAATTATTATCATTATTATCATTATCATTATTATTATTGTTATTATTATTATCATTATTAATATTATTATTATTATTATTATTATCATTATTATTAGTATCATTATTATTATGATCATCATAGTAATAATAAATTATTAATCTTACTATAATGATGATGATGATGATAATAATAATAATAACAACAATAATATAATACCCCGATTGCACTTGCGCATTCAAAACAAACATTGGCGCCATGTTTTGTCTTAGTTGCCGTTGATGGGGAATAACAGTGGATTCCTTCAAAGTTGGGAACGAATTTACAAGTTTTGCTGACACGGGGACCCCTGAAAACAAACAAATTTGCCGAAGAATGACAAGCTGGAGATTTTCAATAGCCAATGAAAGGCCATATTTTAGACTTTCCTGGGGGATCATGCCCTGGAGTTCAATGTACTATCACTCTCTATCTATTTATGCTATTTATTTTCCACACGGGGACCTCTCAAAACAAACAAATTTGCCGTATATTGACAAGCTGGAGATTTTCAATTAAATGGTAAACAAAAATTGCATCCTGCAATATTGTCGGGAAAATAGCTCTACATAATAGGTGTCCGACAGAAAATGCCCGAAAAATATCCCAACAGACACGAGATACGACAACGAAACTCGAAACACAATTATCGCATGAGCTCAAGCGCGAGAGTGTGTTCTTGTGTGAGAAGTGCTTTCTTGCAATTCGGTCAAACTCTTTTTTCACGGCAGCAAAACTTGCAAATTCGTTCCCAACTTTAAAACAGTCCATTGTTATCCACCATCAACGGCAAGTAGACA
>NC_051392.1:56898374-56918374 GCF_015228065.2 Penaeus monodon
CCTTATCAACGAATTCGCGGCCCCGCTACCAAAAATTCGCACTCGATTTAATCACATTTGGGTTAATCGCTGGGGTCGGCGCCAACTGAGTGCAATGGTGAGCTTCGCCCTGGGAGAACCGCCTTCGTGATCACGGCATCACCTGTGCCATGTATGTATGCTCTCCTAAGCCATGCGCGACCCACGACCGCTTAAACTGAGTAATTGCGATAATCTTCATTTATGATTCCATAATTTACCTGGATTTACAATCCTTCCACTTTTAAGACGCAATTTCTAGCAACGGCCTACTCATCTATTTACACACTGCTATCCTCTACTATGACATATGGTATACATACCCACGATTTGTCTACGTCATTTAACACGACTGACCATTCAGTTCATACAGTTTACCTTACTGCTGCTACCAGGTCACATGTTTACATGGAATAACGGGGTAGAAGAACTCAAGGAGGTAACTGCCAATTTACAAGAGTAATTATCACACTCATAGTGGTAGTAGCAGTGGCAATGCTAAGAATAATGGCATCAAATAGTAGGCCAAATAATAATTATGTAATAGCGCAGAGGCATCTGCATTTGTTAGTTGTTTATTTTAGATGCGGATTAACCATTTGAAACCAAGAAAAGGCTACTTTAATAACAAGCAGTGACACTTACTTCAGTTTACTGGTACTTTGTTTTGGTTTTGGAAACGATCAATCCACGAAACAACAAATTCTCATTTTTATACGTATGATTTTTTCTTCTTATCAGGAGTTTTCAAAAGTTCAAGAATACTTCCTGTGGACCAATATTCAAGCACTCAGTCTGTGTAATCCTTCTCTGAACATCGGTAAACTTGAGAGCCTCTTCCTGCTTAGAGAATTACACTAACAGTCCTCATCGTGGTTGAATATATTACGAGAATCTTGGCGAGAAAACCGGCACCGCACTATAAACGCGATTTTATAATGTATGAACATATTATCACGGTTTAAATTCATTCACAGACTACTTTTTACTGAGGACTATGTTCTACTACAAAGGATTTTCACGTGTTATGTTGGTATATGTATGTAGTAGCATGTGGGTGTAGTTTGCCTATTTTCAAATATTTGCATAATCTACACCTATTTGATCAAATGGTATACAGCAAAATATAGAGGGAGACGTAATGTATATTACTATACATGATATATATATATATATATATATATATATATATATAATTATATATATAATATAATATATATATAAGTGGTATCAGGGACTAAGATATATCTACCACGAATGCATATTTCTTCAAAAAACATATTCCAATGCATCTCCAATGAAATTCAAGTTACACATTTCTTTGTATTAGAAATAATCGAATTTAGGAATCAAACGATTTTTGTATCTTTAAAACCATTATCTCAGTGATGTATGATACAAACTGATTGCTAGTATGCAATGCCTCACTTTCAATTGTTAAATTCAACTACATTCTCACTACCTGACATATATATACTTAGCGTATATCTTATTATAATAGATAATAGTATTTATTTCAAATTCAGCCTGTCCTCAGTCTACCTTTGTTGGTCAGTTCGGTTACCATTAATATCTAATTCTGATTTCTCTGTTACTAAAGATTTCCGTGGAGTGGAAGCAAATCAGTGAGTCTTAGTCGATATTTTCTATTTTCACTTCGATATATTTAAATTCAACATATGCAAAATGAACATATAATAGTTCACGATACAACAGAAGACAATAACCAAATATAAAAGTTGCAAAACCACACAAAAAAATAAGTTGTGTGACATGAGGGAGTAAAATAGTTAAATATGAAAGTGTATTCTAGATATGGGTGACATACGAAAGGAAAGAGAAGTTTGTAACAGTAAGGCAGAGTTCGAAGGATCGAGCATGGTAGAATGTGGTGTGTGAGCAAGGAAAGTGGTCAAATGAGCGCAAAGTGAATGCTCGTGGAAGGATGATCAGTGTGAGCGTTGTTGCAACTGATTTGTGTGTTGTGTTGATTTCGTGAATGATCTAGTGGGATAGTCAAGGCTCATCATTAATTGTGGGAAACCAGAAATATAACCAGCACAGGAGTACAATCCTCAGTCTCTGCAGGAGGTAAAGTAACGGCAATGTACGCCAAACAATCAGGTGTCGGCGTGTACCAGAGGTAGTACAAATAAAGGTCGAGCTCAGCTACTGGGAAATGCGTGACCTTGCAATCAGGTAGCCCCGTGGCACGCTCGAAACGAACAGGGATCTCGTTGACGATGATAACACACGTAACCTTTGACCATCGTTTGCCTCGTGGCACGGAGGGGCCCAACGCATGGAAGTGCACTCCATCTGAAATCATCAGTGCCATGCCAACTGTAGATGGCATGCTACAGTCCGCGAAGAGAGGCATGTAAATGTGGTCTCAAGGACTGTGCTGAATAGATGTCGAACGCTGTGGTCCATCTAAAAATATGGGAGGGAAGTTCATCCTCAGGCTTTGAAACAACTAGTGGAGTGGAGGCGTCAAGGGCCTCGGGTTTGCGAGCGAGTACTGCGGGAAAACCGTTCTCAGGCTTAACAGAAACAACCATAAAGGGAGACATTGCTTGTCGCAGATACACGAGGAGTTACTGAGGAAGTTTTGTCCTCAGATTTAGCAGAAACAAATGCATGGTCAGACAGGGCGGCAACCTGATCCGCGGCCGTGACGCAGGCGTGGATGGCTTGGCAGCGAGTACGTAAGATTACTGAAATGTTACTTTGCGCATATGGTAGCGAAAACGCAACGAATGACAAAGAGAAAGACAACTTGCTTTACTTGGAGGACTGAGATCGTCTACAAACACACTATGTACGGCAACCTTGTCCCGTGAGATTTTGCAACGGACGAAATAAAGGACAAGGTCATCCTGTACGATAGGGACGTTGTCAACAACGAAAGACGCAAGATACAAAAACATGCGATGTCTGAAGGGGTTACTGCGAGAACAGTAACAAATATCCTTGACCAGTTCATTAATGTAAAAAAGTTAGACAAATAGGGGTGGGACGCTGGGGGAAAGGGGAGGGAACGACACGGAGGAGAGGGGAGTGAAGGAAGTGTGGTGTCACTCATGGTTCGTGTGTTTGTTTGTTCGTGTTCTCTTGTGTTTTCTGCGAAAGTGGAATCAGTTTGAGATTGTAGAATGTAATTTAAGAGGAATTACATATGAAAAGTGAGAGAAAAAAAAAAAAATCACGAATGGAAGTCTGCTTACGTGTAAATAACACTGTTTTACATTTACTTACATATCTATCTTCGCTTCCCTACTAAAAGTTTCATATGTCTCTACTTCCCAGCTAGATGTATTGTGCTATCTCTTTCTCTCTCATACCTACATACTCATATACATATATGTATATTATATATTATATATATATATATATATATACATATATATATATATATATATATATATATTATATATATATATATATTATATATATATATATATCTATCTATAGATATATACATATATATATAATATATATATATATATATATTATATATATATCTATATATATATATATATAATATAAAATCTATATATACGTATCATTGTGTATTAAACATATGTATATTTTTGTGTGTGTAGTTTTGTTGTATATATATATATATATTATATATATATATCTATAGTATATATAGATTATATAGATAACACACACACACACACTATTGTACACGTGTGTGTGTATGTGTGTGTAATCGTGTGTGTGTGTGTGTGTGTGTGTGTGTTGTGTGTCTTTGTGTAATTATAGCAACCTCCTTTTGTCTTGTATCAACATATCCGTTCACCAGGTGAAGAACGATTAATACGACTTTAAAGTAAGAAATTGCAACAGTGAAACTAGCTAATCTTGTCAACAAATAAATGCCTTCTCATCGGAAAAATGCTACAATTATTTTGATACATAAAAATGGCGATAGAAGGATCTAAAAAACTACCGAAACATATGCCTCCTTTCATTTACTTACATTCTGTTCACAAAAGTCATCACTACTCGCATCTCCACTGCAGAAGCCTGCCTAGAGAACAGGCAGGCTTCTGCAGTGGATTCTCAACAACAGACCACATCCACACGCTCACCCAAATAAGAGAGAGAGAGAGAGAGAGAGAGAGAGAGAGAGAGAGAGAGAGAGAAACGAATATAGGAAACCTCTGTGTATGGCATTCATCGATTACGAAAAGGTATTTGACTCTACAATACCAGCAGTACTAGAAGCTATTCGAAGACAGGGAGTAGAGGAGGTATATTGCAAAATATTGGAAGATATATACGAAGATGGGACAGCAACCACAAGCTCCACACAGAAACCGATAAAATACCAATTAAAAAAGGTGTTAGACAGGTCGGTACCATCTCACCAAAACTGTTTACAGTTTGTCTTGAGGAAATATTCAAGAAGCTAGAATGGAACGGAAATGGCATCAAAATAGGAGGCGAATATCTAAACAACATAAGATTTGTAGATGATATTGTTCTGTTTAGTTAATCTGCAAATGAAATGCAGCAACTAATAAACGATCTGAATAGAGAAAGTCTGAAAGTCGGACCTAAAAAAAAAAGAAAAAAAAAATCATGTTCAACAGTAGACTTCATATCGAATAGATACATGTACAAGGCGAAGCGCTAGAGGCAGTGGACAAGAATATATTCCTAGGGCAACTCGTACAGACAAATACATTTTGCGAAGAGGAAATTAAGCGACCCATCAGCCTAGGCTGGAACGCCTTTGGCAAACACAGTAGCATACTAAGAAGCTCCTTGCCATTATGTTTAAAAAGAAAAGTCTTTAACCAATGCGTCCTCCCAGTTATACCCTATGGATCAGAAATATGGACTACAACAATTACTGGAGAGGAAAGTGCCCAGAGAGGTGATGGAGAGGTTGATGCTGGAATTAGCCTAAGAGATCGGATGAGGGCGACGTGGGTCAAGAAACAGACAAAAGTGGAAGATATACTAGGGAGCATCAAAAAGAAAAATGGCAATGGGCAGGTCATATATGTCGGAGACAGGACGAAAGATGGAAAAGAAAGCAACAGACTGGGCTATAGATACATAAAGAGGCCAAGAGCCAGCCCAATGGCACGATGGCAAAAATTTGGCTGCCAAGATTGGAAACAAAAAACGCAAGACAGGCAAAGTTGGAATAGATTGGGAGAGGCCTACGTCCTGCAGTGGATTGATTCAGGCTGATATATATTCCAATATAATATATATACATGTTCCAATATATGTATATATATATATATATATATATATATATATATATATATAGTATATATAACATATATATATTAATAATATATATATATATTATATATTATATATATTAATATATATATTATATATATATACATATATATATTGGGATATATATTTCCTATTACATATATTCCAATATATATATATATATATATATATATATATATATATATATATATATATATTCCTTTTATGCGACGGCTCCCTTTAATGGCGTATGCTCACTTATATGTTGAGGTGTCAGAAGAGAAAGCAGGACAGAGCACCTGAGCTTGCGCAAGGAGGAAAGGGCAGCTGATCGGATAGAGGTGTGAAAGGTACGATCCGGTCTTGCTATGTTATTGTTTACCAGCCGGTCCTTCATGACCAGTGGAAAGTGGATGGCCGGCCTCTCTCAATGTCGACATAATAGAGAGAGGAAAGAGGCCAGATAGACCAGATGGATAGACCAGACAGAGAGAATAGAGAGCAAGATGGTGTTCTCATGAGGAAAGCCGCACATTTTCATATTTTTGCCAACTCCGGACTAGTAAATCTGAAAGTATCTACTTCTTCATGTATATATATATATTTATATATATATTATATATATATATTATAATATATAATTTGTATATAATATATAGATATGTGGCCGCGAAGTACGCCTAGATTTGTCAATGGTTGTGGGTGACTGATACAAGCGTAGCACTCGCTAAAGGTTTATTCCTTGCGGTCAAACCTGTTAATTAATACATTCATCGATGATTGATGCGTGCATACAATACATAAAAACACTAATAACAATATATATTAGTTATAAGATAAAGAACTTCCTAACAATACGGGATACATACGCATTGCGGACAGTCCCAGAATATCAGCTGATTCCGGTATGCCTATGTGGCATCTTGACGGCACTGAGGTTCTCTCGAATGCCCTCTACCCTTTAAACATACATATGCTACGACGTCCAAGTAACAATGCTACTTCAGATGTTATACATTCGTTGGTCCACGACCCCACTATCTCCCAGCAATCGTCACATGGAAGCCACCATCACTTCCTAGGGGCGACCCTCACACAAACATTCTGACCATGTCAGCTCTTATGGCTGAAATACTGACCACTGTGTTTTTGACCCGGCGGTCACAGCCGACTAGGCCTCCTCGAGGAGGTTGTGCACAGAAGAATGAATTTTATACAACAAGTCTCTCCGATTGCAGTGTTACAGAATAAGTGATGTGCAGAAATATAGTGATACACTAATATGAGGTATGTTATACCAGCGTCGGGCTGACACTCCCACCATTTGCTCCACTGTGTGGCAACCAATAATCCCGGGTTAGGATAATATCTTCTAAGAGCATAAACTTCACTATGGTCCTGATGAGGATCCAGAACTATAGTCCGTACTTTGGTCTTTACTCACGAGCCATCTTCACCGGCTATAGCCTCGTCACGCCTCCCTAGCCTCCACTGAATTCCTGGGAGTAGGGGCGTTGACCAATGAGGACAATCTCCTTCCTGAAGATTTCTGGATGGCTTCAACTTTTTTCTGTCCTCATCCTCAAGTGTTCAGGTTATTCAGCTTTCCATCATCTCCAGAACCTATCTGCTAGGACTTGTGCATGGATCCAGGCTCGCCCATATGTGTTGTCAAGTGGAAGCTTGTCATATGGTCTGCATCTGGATACCATCTACTACATTCATCCTCATGGCATGTTAGGGGTTAAAATAGCTTCTGGGATCCTGTGACATCGCCCGGAGATCGCGTAAAGGGCGGCTGTTCGACCGTCAACAGCTTTGCCTGGTGAATGCCATTGCTTCATTCTCGACAATAATCAATAGGCCCATCTACATAGAAGTTTCTCTTTTACTCTGCTAATTTGGTCTTAGATAGTGTCCGTAGAAACACATGAATGCCATGCGGGGCTCCAAACACCTCCAACTAGTTGCCATCATGCGATATACGTTTTGGCCTCGCAGAGAATCCCCCTTTTTGCCACCACAAGAACCTTAGAACTCTGAGCCCTTGGGGGTGACCTTTACCTGTGAAACATAGGCCTTGATATCAGCAGCTACTGCAATTCTTCTTTCTTAAACCGGAGCAGTATGCCCAGCAGGTCATTCATCAAGTCTGGCCCCTGCTGACCCGCTTATTTGGGTGGTGCCTTCAAAGGAAGCCGCACGTCGGACACTATGTGTATTTTCTCAAGTTTGTTAGGATTTGAATACCGGTTTGGTGGAGTAGGACCATGTCTTCCTGGCGGTCCTACCTTTTGCCTGCGCTCGGCATTTCCTTCTTGAGTAACTTCTCCATTTCTGCTACATATTTAGCCTTCATGATTTCATGCCCTTTGAAGACGTGTTTTTAGGACCAGCGAGTCGTCTTTTCACCATTATCCAATTGTCTGGAAGCTGGGGCTCAAAATTCCTTAAAAGTGATGGGATTTCATGATGTCCATCAACCGTGGTTCCCTCGTTGTCCCACAATGTAGGACTTAATATCCTCCGCCTGATCTTCCCTTTTCATCGTATGCTCCACTCCAAGGCACATGGTGCTCGTGTCCGCGGCAGGGCACTTCGCTTATGTGGGTCCTAAAATTTGTTGCTCCCAATGACCGTTAACCGCCAGCCTAATTTTGTCCTTGCAGCAAAGGTTCACCTCCTCTCCCCCTTCTGACCTCCAGAGCATAAATGCTAGGGAGCGTCTGCCCGAATCAGTAAACTCACACTGCTTCCAGTCTGGTGGGTTTGACCTGAAGCAGAGACCAGGTCTCGTAGGTGTGGCCAGCGAGTGGTGTTCATTGGCTCACTCTAGCTTTGATCAGAACCTTCAGTGAAGGAATCGAGGACGATCACGTGACGGAGACACGTCGCATAGTGGTATTCTTTCCCCCTGTGTACAGTCCCCTTGACCATAAGCATCAACCTGTTTGGTGTCCATGGTAAGTTTCCTGTGTCCGTGGTAGTAAATCACCGTGTCTCTCTTCCTCTCCTTTGGCCGAAGCATTTCTACTATACCTTGATGGAACTGAAAAGAGCGGAACTACGAGAGTCCAGCAGGCGTCAATGTCCTCAGCACAAGCACTGTTACTATCCTTTCACAACCCCCTTGCCCCCGTCGCTTGCCCCCCTTTCTTTGGCAGTCCCTACAGTGGGTATGTACCTTCCCCCCTTTTGTATCGCAAAAGTAAAAATAAGCTTTTCAGTTTTCCTGTGGGGGCATAAAGGTCGAATACTTCTTGCTCAAAACCGACTCCGGAGGCCCAATACCCCTCAGGGACTACCCCCATTAGCTTGGAATTTTTATTTGCAACTTTGTATTACCTCCAAAAATTTTTTTTGTCACCCCTTGATCGGATTTTAGGGGGGGGGGGGCGGTTTTTCGGGTTTGCAAATTTTTCGTTGGGCCGGTGTGTATCATGGCCCATCATCATTTGAAGTTTCGTAGTCTGGTTTTCGAAGTCGTTTAGATCCCCCACTGTTTTTCGTCGTGCCGATGTTTTCTGATTCAGGTCTGGAGCTGTCCTCTCATTTGGGTTTTCTGATGTAGTGCTTTTTTCGTTCCCCTTTATGGATTTTTTTGGCCCATCTTTTTTTGCAGGTTCTGGGTCTTATCCCGGGGGGAAAAATTGTTGGGGGTTGATGCCCCAGGTAGCGCGGTTTTGTGGAAGTCGGGACCCCCAAAGGGAAGGGGGGCCCCCCGGGGGAAGGAGGGGACCACCCCCCCACCCATCACACAACCCCCCACACCCCCTCCCCTCCCACCTGACTGTGCACCCAACTGGCGTAACTATGCGATGCCAACTCCAAGGCCTTGCACGGCTATGTAGTAGCTGGGTTATAAGCCCGTACTCCCCTCTACAAGAGAGTTGAGCAAAGCCGAGCCATATAACACATTATAGAGCGTCAAACACTTAAAAGCTGTCACTACGGTATGCTTTTCCGTCCAACCCGGCCTAGCTCACCAGTATAGAAGATGTATGGTTGCCCATATTCTCATTCGTGTTACTGATAGTATATATGACCTATTTACGCCGCGGCAGAATCTGTTGTGCGGTGTGAGTGCCACAGGTAGGCTGCGGCCTGGTGCAGCTAGATAAGAAGAGGAGAACAACCTGCGAGAGCCGGCAGGCTCCCCTAGTCGGCCTAAGGACTGCGCAGTCCTTGCATGGTGACCCTGATACTGTATGCATAATGAATAGCTCTGCTGGAAGGTATCGCGCGGGAATGCTGATCTCATATTTTCGGCCCTCTGCGGCCACTAATACACTAGCCCGCCCTCCTTGGAAGCACCAGCGCAAGGGAACGAGGGGAGCCCCGCCTGCTCAAATGCGCCAGACGGACATAAAGGCCCTCGTAGCGACTAAGCCTGTAGACAAACCTGGGTAAATCATACTGAACTCCAGTCGACTGGAGGTCTCGTGTAGCTACACGCCATTGATTATACTGTTATATTATATTGCTATTAGTTTATGGTTTTTTTTGTTTTTTGTCCTTAGCGCTTTCCTTCCTTGCAAGGTTACTCCGGAGTCCGTTCGGTTTTATAATCTAATACTTCTTATAACACACATTCACTAACAGGAGACAGACGCTGATCTGCCCCCATGCGAACTTCCGCTACTTACGCCAGGCGTCACACGTGAGCCGCAGCTGTAACGATGGAACGTAGGCCTCGCCGAAGCTTTCCATTCCCCCTATGTTCACTCATTGCCGACTAAGAAGCCAGCAGTACCTTACCCTCCTAGAATTGATGAATGAGCAAACCTAGGGGACTGCCTTACCCTTTTGATATCCCCATTGACATTTCCCAGCGACAAGGTCGGGAGGATGCGAGAGGTGTGCTTCACCTAGCTTACATTTCCACCATGAGCGTTCGCCCGCATTTTCAGACTCTTTTATACCCATGCCGCTCCACAACATCGTAACTATCAGCCAGCTGTCTATCTTCCCCCTCCATCCTTCTTACGTCACCGACTATTCCTGACGCGGGAGACGCATCCAGTCCGCACATCTGCATCACCAAGCTGGCGTTCCTGTTATTAGTCAAGAGTCACCATAAAAGCTGTTATTTTAACTCTAGCCAAGATGGCAGCACCATCGGGCTTTTTCACTCTGCAGAATGCAGCACCATGGGCTATTTGCACTACTGCCAGAATATCCAGCCACCACGTGGGTATTTGAATCTGCAGGCGATGCAGCACCGTGGGTTTTAGAGCTCTGCAAGGGAATGACAGCACTGAGGCAGTTATTTGGACTTGCCCAGATGCAGCACCGTGCCCCGGTTTTTCTTTTCAACTACTGTGCCCCCCCTCCACCAACCCACCCAAAAAGCGCTTGCAGCACTAGTCCCCTGGAGGTATTTGACTCTGCCAGGGATGCCAGCACGTAGGATATTGGACTCTGCCAGGAATGCAGCCCACCTAGATGGGTATTTAGACTCTGCACGAATGCAGCACTGTCCTCCTGTTCCCCCCTTCTTCCCTCTCTTTTTCTATGCCGAGTATTTGAGCTACTGCAAGGAATGCAGCACCCCCATGCGCCGGGGGGGTTTATTGACTCTGCCCTAGGGATGCAGAACCGTGGAGTTTTATAAATCTGCCATGGTTGCAGCAACTGTGCGCGTATATTTATTTGTACTACTGCCAGCGGATGCTAGCCACAGCTGGGTTTTTGACTCATGCCAGGGGATGCAGACCCACCAGTGGGTTTTTAGACTCTGACAGGGATGCAGCACGCTTCGGTTTTTGACTCTGCAGGATGCAGCAGCGGCCTGGGCCTGTTTTGACTCAGCCCCAGGGATGCAGCCACCCTCGGGTTTTTGACTATGCAGGTGATGCCCCCAAGCACCGTGGTATTTGCACTCTGCCCCAGGCAATGCCCCAGCACCCGTGCGGTTTTTTAACTCTGCCAGGG
Source organism: Penaeus monodon (assembly GCF_015228065.2). NCBI lineage: Eukaryota > Metazoa > Arthropoda > Malacostraca > Decapoda > Penaeidae > Penaeus > Penaeus monodon. Next base: position 56,909,577 of record NC_051392.1, read on the forward strand.
ATGCAGCACGCTGGGTTTGATCTGACATTGCCAGAGGATGCCCAGCACCGTGCGCCGTTATTTGAACTCATACGCCCCACGAATGCAGCACCGTGGACGATATTTGACTTTGCAAGTGAATGCAGCACCGTCGACGGTATTTGACTAAACTGCAAAGAATGCAGCATGTGAGGTATTTGACTCTGCAAGAATGCCAGACACCGCTGGGTTATTTGACTACTGCCAAGAATGCAGCCCACCCGTGCGGTAATTGACTCTGCCAAGCAATGCAGCGCAAACCACACAACGTGGGCTAATTGACTGCCACCCCACCCCCCTCCCCCCCCCCCCCCCCCCCCCCCCCCACTCCCCACTGCAAGATGCCCAGCTACGTGAGTAGTATCTGATCTCTAGCTAAGCGGAAGGCAGTACCCGTCGGGCTCATTTGACTCCTAAAGACGCAGCCCCGTAAGGTTTTCAATTCCTTAATAACACAACACTGTGGCCTTATCTAACTCCTAAATGAACACCAAAACAAAAAAACCACAAAAAAAACACGTGGGCTTTTAAATCCTCTATAATGCAACACAACACACCTTTTTTTTTCTTTTACCTTCTTGGTTCTCCCCTTCCTTTTTCCTTTTCCCCCTTCTTTTTTTTTCCCCCTTCTGGGCCTTTTTAAATCCTTAATTAACACAAACATCTGGCTGCGCTTTTTAACTCCTTGCATAACACAACACTGTGCGGCTTTTTATACTCATAAGGAACACAACAATGAGGCTTGTTTAACTCCTTAATGAACCACAACACTGTAGGGCTTATTTAACTCCTTAATAAACACAAAACTACACACAACCCCACCAACCAAGAAAAAATGTATGAGCCTTATTGTAATCTCCGTGATAAACAACAACATGTGGACGTTTTTAAACTCTTAATGAACACACACTGTGGGCACCTTTTAACTCCTTAATGAACACAACAAAAAACTTAGTGGGCTTTTTAACTCCTTAATGAACAAACATGTGGGTTTTTAAACTCTAATGAACCAACACGTCAGGCTTTTTAACAACTCCTGTAATATAACACAACACTGTGGCCTTTATTAATCTCCGTACATGCCAACACAACACTGTGCGGACCTTTATTACACAATCCTTAACTAAAAACAACATCATGGGCTTGTTTTAATCCCTTAATGCCAACATCAACACTGTGCGCTTACAGCTCATATAATAAAACAACTATAGAATCAACACAACACCATGGATTTTTACTGCTACTGCAAAACCGCCACACTGCACATCAAACACATCATCACGATTATCGCACAATTCTTCCCTTTGCTAGAGCTGAAGCCGTTCACGCACGCAAGAACCCCACAGTGGGGCACGCGCACACCAAAAAAAAAACAAAAAAACACAAAAAAACAAGAAAAACCAAATATACCTGTGTTTGCTAACATAGCCTATCCTTAAGTTTAAGCTTAAGTAAGTTCATCTTACCACCCTGGCTCCATCTTAGCCTCAGCGCGTCACGGGCAATCATGATCTACAGTTTACATATATATCTTGACATTGTACAGTAGCTCTGTAACTACTAGCTAGTTGATTAAGGTAAAATAGAAATATAAACATACATCATACAAAAATTATATTACGTTTACATATGTTTTGCCCACTGCTGTTGAATAACACATGCCTATATTATGCTTGCGGGAGTTATCAATACGCCCTAAATTTCAGGCGAATAGTACGAGTTATCTATCCAATGCTATCAGCATGTAAAATGAAATATATCACATTAGCTCTTCGTATCTTCAGTTAGGTGCGTCTGCCAAAGGCCTGCTATCACAGACATTCCGAGAGGTATAGCTGCTCAAGCGTCGTGTGTTTTCCTCGTTACACAGTCTACATCTAGATTCATATAGCATTTCTATGACCCACTGCCAGCACTTGCCAGCTAACATTCTGGTAACATCATAACGTCATTCTGGCACAACCACGTCACACTGTCTGGCCTTGACTTCGCATCGCCACCCATAGGAAGGTCTGCTACATCTCGTATAATGATCGTGAGTGCCTATATGGTACAGCTTTCAGGCTTTGAGTGTTATGATCAGATCTGATAGTTAAAAACTTCTTCCTTATGAGAAACTTTTCAATATATGGCACCCTAGGCCAAGAGGCCACATACAAAGATCTAATGTTACAACAATATCCTGCTGAGACAGGCACTTACCTTCGCAACTATCTAGTCTACGTGCGTCGTGCCCCTTGCGATATAGCAACATGAGATGCGCTATACCATACAAACTGAAGCTTGAAATTACGCCTCCTGTTGCCATAGCGTTACGCTTACGCCTTAAGCAACTCCACAATTACTCAATGCACCTGCCTTAGTGCAAAGAATTAGCGCTCCGAAGAGCACTTTGAAGAGTCACAGAAAACTACTCCATGCAAGCCCTACAAGACATAAGATTAATATGTTGCCGAGGAGTATACCTGCCATCAAAACTCCGCCTTGTAGTAGTGCTGGACTTGGGGGGCCAGCTTTGCAATCTTTTCCTCATAATTAACTTGATGTTGTTTTTTTTTTAGAAAAGCCATTTTTGTATACAGCGCAAGCACAACCAGCCCTTTGTATCCCAGACTGTACGCGCATACCCTCCCAGGCCTAAGCTAACACCTCATCATGCATCATCACCCATAGCTTCTGTGTGGTTCCGTTACCGTTGCCTAGCGCAATTTGCTTTCAACACACACATATATGCACCCTGTTTTTTTGTCAGGTAGACATTTAAGGTGCCAAGAATTCAATGTGAATTTTTCCAATGGGCGTTTTCTTTCCTTTCTGGTTGCTGGAATGCAGAGCGACCTTTTGGTATTTTAATAATTGCGAAAGTGAGTTTTATAATGTTCATGCGTAGATGTTTGTGTACCAGAGGGCGCGCGTGTGGGGGTTCATGCGGATTTCTGTCACTGTACGCTACTTGCGATAGATTTTATGCCCCTTAGCAAGTTCGTTTTTGCGAAATACTGAGCGAATACGCAGGGTTACCTCAGAGCCTTTAGACCACCAAATATGGACGGAAATAAATATTATTCATATACAGAATGGATGGTAAGTTAATTCTGCATCTCATGACTTACATCACTTTGCTCGTCTTACGGCCCCACGGCGCCGAGGATCAATCTCACTTAGTCTTCATTTGCCCACTAACTCCAAACTACCTAAGTCTGATCCTTACACGCCAACAAGATGCCAGTAGCCATATGCGTAGTCTACACCATCGGAACTCTTATAAAAGCCAAGAAAACAGTACTAGCGAGCATTTAACATTGATAGCCATGTTCTACTCCGACAAGAACTTATCAAAGGTTTCAATCTCTCCAGAGTTACTGTACTTTAGAGGAGGACCAGGTCTTGAATCAGTTCGACATTCACCCCGCCAGATATTTATACTTGCTGGCATATGCTCAAGCTCCTGGTCACCTTATGCCCCCGAAAAGTGGCGTGGGCGGTATGACACTACATGGTTTAGAGCCATTGTTTTCTCAGCGGAATGACTTTAATCAGCACTCAGTGCTTTGCTGGTGATTCTAGTCAGAGAATTATTTGCATCCTCACTGTGATGAAGCCTGAGCCTATCGTCATCAGCATCCAGCATTATAATAGGATTCCACCATCCCAACTACCTGCGAAATACTATGCCTACCAGCTATGCGCCCCTTACATGCCAGGACATGACAACAGCAACAGGTTGCAGCAACTCCTCTTATGAGAGTCCCCAGCCTTCAAGACTGTGAAGCTGCGAAACTATCTCACTCCCCTGAACAGCTCGACACTTGCCCCAGATCATCATCGAGAGATACATTCTAAATTCCAGCCTTACAGTCCCTATCTTACCCCCCCCGCGATGCAAAGCTCTACTAATTGCTCTAGCGAATGAACTTACTCACGCTCCAACCCGTTGCAATGCCTCAAAATGACCTGACTTAAGGTCAAGAAAAATCATGTGGCCTTCCCTGGAGATAGTAGTAGCTGAAAAGTACTACTAGCAAGCCCAATAGTTGTGTGCTACGCTCCCTGATAGGAAATCCGTACAGTCCTGGGGCAGATAATTTACCTTCGTAACCTGTACCTGCAGCTCTGTCATAAAGATGTATCCTTCTCAAGAACTTTCGCGATACACATGCAGCAAGGTTATGAAATGAGTCAGGATATTTATCACGTGTTTAGATTACGGTATAGGATGCATTAGACTGCGCTGGGTCCCTCTTAGGGCCAAGCAGCCAATAACTTAGTGACAAACCTTAACCTCGCCTATAGGTGCAACAAGCCGGGCATTACCAGGTACCTGCAGCTATAAGGCGCGAGCGCAACACTAATAGGTAAAGTAATTCATTCCTTCAACTGGGACGGAAGCTTTTTCCTTGCATCAGTGCCATTGTTCAGTTCCACTCAGTGATCACCCCGCAAAGTTGAACTAAGATGGGCGTCCAGTATTCAGAACATCTCAATCTTCAATGGACAATTTTGTGCAATTTTCACGATTGACTCTTCACCCACGTGAATCCTGAATATTTTGTGCGGACAGTGCAGCTCAATTTGGACGACTTCCAGCCCATCTGACTAAGGAGATTATCTGCCCATTGGTGCCAGAGGACTATGCGAACTGCCGCGGGGTGCTTAGTTGGTTGCCTGAAATTCGATTAACTTTTATTCCAGACTCTCCGACATTGAGGTCGTTATTGTAATGCTTTGTAGGAACTGTTCAGAGTGCTTCCATTTCTGAAATGAGTTTTGTAATTCCAGCACTAGCGTTTTTGCCCTTAGCCTTAAGAAATTCAATAAGGTTGATCAAGGGTAGGTATCCTGGCTTGCCTTAGAACAATCATAAGCCCTACCGAACTACGCTTTTGATATAGTTGATTTTTTTATTATTCTATTCGTTCCTTAATATGCTAGGACCAGTCAATGAAACCACTTAAGGCTTAGCTTGCAGCGATTGTGAGTTGCTTCTTGTAATCTTGAAGTTTCTCCCCCCCCGCTTCAGTGGCGACAGCTAACCCAAGTGTTGCTAGTAATTATATACATTTTCGTAAACGTGCCGACTCGTAGCTCCCGCCTGAGTTATTTTTGTCATTTTGGAAGGAGCTTTGTCATGAACTGGTGAGTTTATTCACGAATGTCCTCGCTCCGGATGACCTAGCCAGCCGCCACGCCGATAGCCCCTTATTGCCACTCCGTCGCTGACAGAGGACGTACACCTTCTACGCCGCACTCCGTGTAGGTAGTACACATTGGTAATTAGCCACCGCTCGTATCGCCGTTAGACTGCTAGGCGTTTTGGACGAGAGACCGCCTATGAAAATTAAATACGATTTGCTCAATGAGGCTGTGCGGGCTACGGCACTGATACCACTGGCCCGTAGCCATACGCATACAAGGTTATGAAATTCAGTAGCGGTCAAACCTGTTAATTAATACAGCGGGATGTATAGGAAGCCCCCGTGCATACATAGTACTCTAAAAACCTTCAAGACTAATAACACCAATTATATAATTAAGGTTATAAGATAAGAACTTCTCTACACATATGCCCGAATACAATAAGCATTGCCGCCGCGACAGTCAGAATATCAGCTGATTCCAGTATGCCTATGGCGTCTTGACGGCGGAGGTTCTCACTCGATGCCTCACCCTTGTTAAATAATATGCTACTGACGTCAAGTAACATTCTACTTCGATATGCTTATACATTAGTTGGCGTCACGATCCCCACTTATACTCACAGCCATCGCATCACATGAAGAGCCCACCATCCTTCCTAGGAAAGCACGACGACCCCTCACACAAACAAGTTCATTCTGCACAGGTCAGCTCTTATGCTATACGGACATGTGTTGACCCGGCGGTCACAGCCGGCACTAAGGCCCCTCCTCGAGCCCGAGAACGTCGTGTAGAACAGAAGAGGAACATTGTCTATACAACACTAGCTTCTCTCGAAGCAGATCTGATACAGAATAAGATGATATACAGCAAGTATATGAATACACCATAATATGCCTGATATACCAGCCGGCGCTGCCTAAAAAGATAGACAGACAGAGAGAGAGAGATGAGAGAGCAGCTCGAGAGAGAGAGAGAGGGAGAGAGGTGAGAGAGAGAGAGAGAGAGAGGCAGAGAAGAGAGATATGCCGGATGCGTCTCAGGATGAAGCCGCACATTTCATAACTTCTTGCCAAACTAAGGACTAGCCTAAATTCTCAGCCAAAGATATCTACAAATCATAGTCCATCATAATACTAACTAGATTACTAATTACGATTTATAATATATAATTTGTATAATATTGATAATATATAATTTGTATATAATTATATATATAGTATATATATAATATAATACTATAATTATCATATAATATGTATAATAATGCCTATACAGAATACACACACACACACACAGACACACACACACACACAAATCACACAAGGTTAGATAGATTATTATGCATAATATCTAAGAGTATGAATATATTATTCAATAATAGAATTTAATAGGTCATACATCACTGTATGTATTTATAGCAATATATAAATAATATTCTAATCCCCCCCCCCCCCCCCCCCCCCCCCCGCCCCCCCCCCCCCCCCCCCCCATATGACAACAAGAGATCTATGGTGAACCAGCTAGTAATCATAAAGATGTCTAATATACAATTAAAATTACTTGAAGGCAGTAAATAATGAAAATACTAGACATAAGTCATAACAACCCAAATACAACGAAAGTATACAGATAATAACAACAACAATATCAGCCCCCCACAAAAAAAAAAATCAAGCCCCAAAAAAAAACCAAAAAAAAAAAGGTGATAAGAGTAGATCAGAGAGTAGGATTAGATATAGTTATATATACTAATATAGTATCCATATAATTACTTAAATAATCATATATACTATAAGTCTGCTGCCCTGTGCGAGTGTTTTTGACTGAACTGTCCGCGCTGCCCCGAAAGCCCAATCATGCAATACATAATAAATATAAATAAAATATAATAATAAATCGAACATTTCTGCCCTTTTATGGCTTAGAGATATCATTTAGCTCTAATACCATCTAAATAAATATTACTCAATTCTTACTCATACTTGCACACTTCCATTCTTCCCCTCCCCCCCCATAGAGTTGCCAAGGCTGATAATAACACAAGGCAGTGCATAGAAAACGGTGACAATAGAGTTAGAATTGCAGGTAATCCAGATAGCTGTCGATTTGTGATTGAGGCATAATTATAGAGATCTCAGCGATAATGACTGCGAATGTCAGGTGATAGAAATTTGATGCCCAAAAGGAAATGTTTATGCTATTAGAATGTATCAAAAAAAATTATGATCACCGATAATAAAGTTGTTAACGGTTATAACACCTATGCCAACGATCATACCACGTTGAAAGCACCGGTTCTCGTCCGATCAACGAAGTTAAGCAACATTATATCTGGTTAGTACTTAGATGAGTGACCGCCTGGGAACACCAGATACTGTTGGCATTTTATTATATATGCTAAATCTTTATGTATTTCTTTGACACCTTTAACAGCTCTTCATATATCTGTATAGAGAAACCAACTTAAATTAAATTTCAGTCAACACGAAATAGAGTAAAAGTCGAATTTAGAGAGAAGGCTAAACTGAAAACGGAGAGGAGTTATTATCATATTAGTAATGATATTTAGCAATAGTTTTGAAACTTTGGTTCTGCACCATTCCTAGTATAGCTCAAGAGCCGGAAAATGGCTTGAAAATGAATGTCTCGTCAGTGTATGTGATATTAGCAGCCAGTGAGCCAAAGATGGATGTACTTCCCATAATGTGCCGTGAATGTAGGTGCAACTGGAAGGCAAGTAATAGGAATTTGCTGCGAAGTCAAAGACTAAACGAAAACTGAATTGCAGATGGGCAATCATAAAGATTGCTATTTCTTTCCCTAACGATCGTACCACGTTGAAACAACCGCTTCTCGTCCGATCAGCGAAATTAAGAATAGTTGTGTCTAGTCAGTACTCGGATGGGCGACCGCCTGGGAACACCAGTCATTATGCATGCTAAATATGTTATACATTTCTTGAAAGTTTCCGCACCAAATCAAACAGATATAGAAAAATCTTAAATGAAAATACTCCAAACAAAAACTTGCACAGTAAGTAACTACACATTAAGTGACAGATAGAAAGCTCGATAACAGCCCCCGACTTAACTACTTTTTTTCCTCCCCCAATTGTTTTTTTTTTGAAACTTATTATTGAATTAATTTTATTATTATTTATTTTTTTTTAATTTTTTTTATTATGGGGGCTAGGGTTTAAAAGTTATGTTCTTTCTTCCCATGACCATTCTTTTAATTTTACTAATTATTTTAAAACCTTTTCCTTAAGTTACAGTTTTTATCACAACATTACACTGTTTATTTTTTATTCAAATTATCGTATTATATTACCCATTTATTATTCATTTTTAATTACTTAGTCATCATAATGCATCATTATTGTCATGTCAGGCATAAGCCTGATAAAAAAAAAAAATCAACAAAAACAAAAAAATAACAACAAACAACAATAAATGATGATGATGATGATGATGATGGTATATAATATCATTTATTTTTATTATCAAATGAAAAAAAAACAGCACGAACGGCCATCGAACCAGCTTAGCGAATTTCTTAATCGAGTGGCCGCAGCGCCTTCTGATAGCTGCGCTAGTGACCTCTGACCTGGGAAGGGGGACGTTATCCCCTGGAGAACACTC
>NC_051392.1:56920874-56935696 GCF_015228065.2 Penaeus monodon
TTTGTGTGTATTTGTGTATATTATAGTCAACCTCCCGTCTTTGTCTTGATATCAGTATATACCTTTCCAATTTTAACGTTCGAGATACTTCTACTTGAGATTCGAAATAAACTGATTAAATTAAATTTAAGGTTCGAAATAAACAACACGTTATTGTATATATATATATATATATACCTGTTGGTGTATATAATAACTACATATACTAGTAAGAAGATACATCTTACATATACACATATATCCGTACATGTAACGATATACAATCTACGTATTTCTAAATATATATGGTAAATATTAACTAAAATACACACATGTGTTACATATATCAATATCATTATATATATATAGATAGAATATATATATATCTATATATATAGTATATTACATAGATATTATATATATATATATATATATCTATATATATATATATATATATATATATATATATATATATAATCTATATTTAAAACATCAATAATGGTAGGAAATTATATAATCTAATATCTAATGTAAAGTAAATATTAGCATACATCTAATTAAATCCCTAAACATATAAATACATATTCGTGTACTGTATTTCAATTCGTAGCTTGTCAGTTATATACACAAAGTATTTATTACACATAGACTCATGGAATTGCTTATTACACCATATTTATATATATAATAATTACTTAAATAAGCATTGTATATCTGATCACAACCCACTATGTAATAAAGGTATAGCTGTTGATCGTAAGAAGGCAGTTGCAGAGCTCGCTGTGTGGTGAAAACCATCGCGCCAGTCCCGTCGTCACACCGGCTGTCAGGAGAAACGATTTCATGAAATGTGACAGCTAATAGAGATGCCTTGTAAGGCGGATACGGGTGCTTTTTCAGTGTAGAGGTGGATACAAGTCTGCACATTTTTATAAGAAACATCTTTCGATAATAACCTTAGTGGATGCCCACGATTATATCCCTAATTCATCGTCCTCGTCTTTCACCATCATCATCGTCATCGTCCGCATCATCATCATCATCATCTGTGGGAATAAAAGAGAAATACTATGTTTATTCATTGTTACATGCCCCATACGATTCTTAGCAGATTGATCTGTTTTTTCATTTCATCCTTTTCTTTTATATCAATCATATATATGTGCACATTTAGTATACGGGAAATTTTTTTTCTCCTATTACCTTCTTAGCCATATAATCAACCTCTCGTCATCATCGTCGTCGTCATCATCTATCTCCTCCTTCTCATCATCATCCATCTAAACTCTTCATCTTCTTCACCACCATCTGTGGAATAAATAAAATTACTATGTTTTTTTCTACTGATTTCTCCCACATGTTCATTTATTAAAAAATTCTTTGCAAATAATGATTTTTTTTTCTACCGTTTTCTTCAAACACTGATCACATAAGATGTAACACACATTACGATACAGTGAGCTTACTCACCTAGCAATTAACAGTCCGTTTTTTCCTTCAACAAGCTACTACACGCCTTGTACAGGATATAATGTTTGTGCCTTGTTGTTGGGTGTGTGATACTTTTTATAAGATAATTTTAAAATACAATTGATATTACTATATAACAGTCACCGTCACCAGTTTCTACATTATTAGTAGATATTATATTATTTATTTTTGTCTATATTTACTCTTAATCTACTCCCTTGTTTTATAGATTTATTCTGTATCTTTACTCCATACAGCAATCCTCATAATTTTATATCGGATGCGTTTGGTACCATCCGTTATTTTCCTCAAATCTAAGACCAGACGGACATAAATGCGCCATACCCTGACATGTTAAAGTTCTAACTCCTACTTTTTGAAGATCAGTTTTCAAACAGTTCAGAACATGCCCTTCTCTCTCTCTCTCTTTCTTTTGCATATGTCTGGAGTATTATTCAATAGGAATGCAAAATCATGTATAGGGTTTTATAGGATTGGCAAGATACTCTATCACTATTCCTGCCCCGTTGTAATCACGCGCCGTTTCTATATCGTACAGGTTATCCGTCTAAAAAAAAAAACATTTTCTACATTTAATAGGGGGTATAAATTTATCTATATTTTTTAAGCTGGTAAACATCTACCAAAGGAACATTGCTAGTCAAAAATATTATCTACCGATGTATGCAGTGGTTCCCCATTTTAGGTGCTTATCGAGTAATCATAATATGTAAAACAATAAAATTTACTAAGATAAAATAAGAAAAACTGAATAATCATAACACCCAAATAAAAACCCGAATATAAGAAAATAACAAAAAAATATCAGCCAATAGCGACAAAAAAAAAAAAAAAAAAAAAAAAAAAAAAAAAAAAAAAAAAAAAAAAAATATATATATAAATATTAATAATTATAATATAATATAAAATTTATAATAATATATTTTTAATATATTATTATATTTGTTGTGTGGTGTGTGTGTGTGTGTGTGTGCAAAAGAATCATGAAAAATAATAAATATAATAATAACGACATTTCTGTTTATGGTAGGATATTCATTTAGCTCTAAAATCCCCATCTAAAATATCATATTACTCAATTTTTACCTTTATTTGTACACCTTCCATTTTCCCTAGGTTGAAAGCTTGTTTTTAATTAACAAAAGGCGGGTCATAAAAATGGTGACAAAGAGTTAAAATTGCCAGAAATCCCGAAGTGGTCGTTGTGAGAGGCATAATTATAGAGATCTCAGCGATATGACGGGAAAATGTCATGGTGAGAAATTTGATGAAAAAAAGAAAAAATTTTTATGCTATTGAATGTATTAAAAAAATTTGATACCGATAAAAAAATTGTTAACGGTTTTAACACCTATGGGCCAAAGATCATACCACGGTCATCTCTAAGTACTAACCAGATATAATGTTGCTTAACTTCGTTGATCGGACGAGAAACGAATTATTATTATTTATTACTATTATTATTTATTATTATCATTCCATCATCATCATCATCCATCATCATCTCATCATCTCAATCATCCATCATCATCATCATCATCATCATCATCATCATCATCATCATCATCATCATCATATTATTATTATTATTATTATTATAGTTAATAATAATAATAGTTAATAATAATGATAATAATAATAATAATAATAATAATAATAATAATAATAATATAATAAGAATGGTAATAATGATAATAATTATAATAATAATAATAATAATAATATAATAATTAAGATAATAGTAATGATAATAATGATAATGTAATTAATGAATAATAATAATAATAATAATAACAATAATAATAATAATTAAATAATAATAATAATACTGATAATAATAAAAAAAAAAAGATAATGATGACAAAGTAAAAATAATATAGTAATAATAATAATAATAATAATAATAATAATAATAATAACAATAATGATAATAATAATAATAATAATGATAATAATAATGACAATAATTTCCCGCTGAGACAGCGGGAAATTCATATCGCGGTGTGTGTGGGAGGTACAATGTTCAGTGTCAGTAAGCGATGATGTGAGTACAGTGTTAATTCTAGAGTAATAAGGTAATCAAGTACCAAGAACTTATTTACTTTGAGTGCAGGAAAAGTTATACAAAATGGAGGTGGGACGTTGGGGGAAGGGGGAGGGAACGACACGCGAGGGGAGGTGAGTGAAGGAAGTGTGGTATCACACATGAGTTCGTGTGCTTGTTTGTTCGTGTTCTCTGGTGTTTTCTGCGAAAGTGGAATCAGTTGAGATTGTAGAATGTAATTTAAGAGGAATTAGTTATGAAGTGTGAGAGAAAAAAAAAGAGAGAGAAAAAATCACGAATGGAAGTTGCTTACGTTGTAACTAGCACTTGTTTACATTTATTTACATCTTCGCTTCCCTAATGAGTTTCATATAACTCTCCACTTCCCAGTAGATGTATTATACTATCCTTTCGCTCTCATACATACATACAGATATACATACATAAATACATACAAACACACACACAACACACACACACACACACACACACATATATCTATATATATAGATATATATATAATATATATATATATATATATATATAAATATCATATATATACATATAATATACTATATATAATAATCTATATATAATATATATATATATATATATATAAAACACACACACAAACATGTGGTATATAAAACACATGTGTTTGTATTATATAGAGATATGTATTATACATATATGTATTCATACATGCTATACATATATGTATATACACACACTCACGTATTTGTACACGTGTGTGTGTATGTGTGTGTGTGTGTTTGTGTGTATTTGTGTATATTATAGTCAACCTCCCGTCTTTGTCTTGATATCAGTATATACCTTTCCAATTTTAACGTTCGAGATACTTCTACTTGAGATTCGAAATAAACTGATTAAATTAAATTTAAGGTTCGAAATAAACAACACGTTATTGTATTCATATACCTGTTGGTGTATATAATACCTACATATACTAGTAAGAAGATACATCTTACATATACACATATATCCGTACATGTAATGATATACAATCTACGTATAATTCAAAATATATATGGAAAATATTAACTAAAATACACACATGTGTTACATATATCAATATACATTATATATATATATATATATATATATATATATATATATATATATATATATATATATATATATATAATTTAAAACATATAATGTAAGGTAAATATAGAATTAATATATTAATGTTAAAGTAAATTTAGCATCAATCTAAATATAATCTAAAATATAAAAACATATTCGTGTACTTCTGTATTATCAATTCGTAGCTTTTCAGTTATAGTACACAGGATTATTACACAATAGACTAATGGAATTGTTTATTACACATATTATATATATAATAATTACTAAAAAGCATTGGGTATAATGATCAAACACTAATGTAATAAAGGTATAGCTGTTGATCAAAAGGCAGTTGCAGAGCTCGCTTTGTGGAATGAATAACCATACGCCATCTCCCGTCGTCACCACCGGCTGTCAGGAAGAAACGATTCATGAAATGGTGACAAGCTAATAAGAGATGTGTAAGGCGGATACGTTCTTTCAGTGTAAGGTGGATACAAGCTGCCACTAATTTATAAGGAATCATCTTCGATAATAAACCTTAGTGGATGCCACGATTATGGAGTCCATAATCATCCGTTCATCGTCGTTATCAAAATCATCATCGTCATCGTCGTCTCATCATCATCACCTTGTGGATAAAAGAGAAAATACTACTGTTTATTTCATATGTTACATTGCCACCTAAAACAATTTCTTAGCAGATTATCTGTTTCATCCTTTCTTTTATATCAATCATATGATATGTGCACATTAGTTATACGGAAATTTTTTTCTCCTGATAAAAACCTTTCTATAGCATTAATAACCTCATCGTCATCATCGTCGTCGCATCATCTCTCTCCTCCTCCTCATCATCATCATAATCCTAATACTCCTCATCTTCACACACCACCATCTGTGGAATAAAATAAAATACTATGTGTTTTCTACTGATTTTCCACAGCGTTAACATGTATAACAATTATTGACAAATATTTTTGTTTTCTTCCCTTGTCTTCAACAATGATCACCAGAATATGTACACATTAGCATACAGTGATGCTTACTCACTAGCATATACAGTTGTTTCCTTCAAACAGAATACTACTACGCCGTACAGGATATGTTTGTGCTCTGTGTTCGTGTGTGATACTTATAAAGATAATATTTAAAAATACAATTTATATTACTATATATAAGCATCACCGTCCCGGTACTACATTATAATGATTATTTATATTATTTTTTTTTTTTTTTTGGGGGGGGGCTTATATTAGCTCTAATCTACTCCCATTGTGTTTATAGATTTTTATCTGTATATGACTCCATACAGCCAATCCTCATATTTTAATCGGATGGACGTTTGGTACCTCCGTATTTCCTCTATCGAAGACAAGACGGACATTAAATTCCAGACATACCATGAAGTTAAAGTTCTAACTCTACTTTTAAGATCAGTTTCAACAGTTCAGAAAAATGACCATTCTCTCTCCTCTCTCTTTCTTTTGCATATGTCTGGAGTATTATTGAAAAAGTAATGCAAATACTGTATAGGAATATAGGATTGGCAAAGATACGCCATCACTATTCCTTCCCCGTTGTAATCACCGCGCCGTTTTTAAATATCGTACAGGTTAATCCGTATAAACAACATTTTCTACATTAATAGGGGCTATAAATTTATTTCTTAATTTTTAAGTGGTAAGACATCTCCAAAGGAACAATTGCTATCAAAAAATATTATCTACCCGATGAGTATGCAGTGTTCCATTTCTATGTATCCACGTTTGTTATTTTCTTTCGGATCCTTTCAGTTGTCGATTTTCTTCCCTATCATACTAAATACCACAGTTTACCATTTTTATTATTTATTTATTTTTTTAAGAAAGGGCTATCAGTTCATTAACATAGATCTGAGTTGTCTCGCTCTGTTTCAAGTAAATCACCCTTTTCTATGAAGTCCGCAATTGCCATGTTACTGAAACAAAAACAAAACAAAAAAATTCCCTCTCATCATAATCGCCACCATCACCAGTTCAATGTGCCAGCTCGAGTTGTTCAACCGAAAACTCCCTTTCACCATCATCACCCCCACCACCACACACACCACCACACCACCACCCCACCACCACCACCATCGCAACATCATTTACTTATTTTTTCTTAGAGGGGAGGGAGGAAAGGACTCTGAGTCGGATAATCGTTTTTAGAGAGGGCGGGGCACAGGAGTGTTTCGCCCCCAGGCGAAACCGGGACATTAAACTGCGGTTGTGGTCTGAAAAAGGTGGTGGTCGGATTGGTCAGTGTTATTATGTCATTAACTGTCGATGAGTCGGCTTGGTTAAATACATTATTTACTCGTGATCTTGAGAGGTCTTGGGTTGTACGGGTGGGGTGTAGGTGGACGGTTGGTGTTGACTGGGTTGTGGTAGGGTTGCTGTTGTGGTGATTTGCTATATTGATCATCAAAAATCTGTCGTTGTGTTGTTGTTGTAGGCAGGGTTGTTGTTGAGTAGGGGGTTTGGTGTTGCTGTTGTTGCTGCAATTGCCAGATAAGTGTTGTGGTTGGGTAATTTATGAGTATAACAATCTTTGCTGTTGTGCTGCTGTTGTTGGTTGCTCTTGTCGTTGCTCTGTGTAGGTAGGGTTGTTGGTTGTGATGACTAATCTATTATTGATTGTCAGAATCTTTGTTGCTGTCGGTTGTTTCTCTTGTTGTTAGTTGCTGTTGTTGTCCCTCCTGTTTTGCTGTTCCTACTGTTGTTAGCTGTTGTTTGTCCCTCTGTTGTTGTTGTTGTGTTGTTGTTGGCTGTGTTGTTCCTCCTGCTTGTTGTGGTTGTTGGTTGTTTCCTCCTGTTGTTGTTCTCCTGCTGTTGTGGTTGTGTTCCTCCTGTGTGGTTGTTGTTGGTTCCTCCTGTGTTGTAGGCAGGGTTGTTGTGATGCAAATATATTGATTACTCAAATCTGTTTGCTGTTGTGTTGCTGTGGTTGTGTGGGAAAAATGTTAACAAGCAAATCATTCAGTGTTTCCATGAATTCATCTTGTGCTGTTGATCTTGGTATTGTTCTTGTAAGTGGTTCCTGTTGATCTCTCTATCACATCCTCTGTGTCTGAAAAAAAAGTTATCTATATAGGAACATAACATATTATAAACACGCAAACACACACACACAACACAAAATTTTTACGGTATCCTATAAAACAGCACTCCTATAGCAATCTTCTCTTACCCAAATAATATGGAATATGGACATAGTTGGGGGTAAACTTTAAAAAAGTGTAAAGAAGATGCGCGTTGCACTTCATAGATGTTGATATAGCTTAAAAACATTACTTTAAAAGAAACACACACACACAAGAGTGATAAGGGTAGCAGAATTAGTATTGAGGTCAAATAAAAAAATGTAGTATTATACCCATCAAATGTAGTACATTACAAGCTTTTTCTTATCGTTAACTATAAACTTTTCTGCATTGTCGTGAATATTAGCACAAACGTTTGTACCTTACACTGCCCATTTTTTCCGTTAATTATCTCGATCTTACTTGATTATTTGTCAGTGTAAACAGGAATCACTGTTAAGAAAAGCCCCATCCCTAACCAAATTTACGTTATTTTTTTATTAACTGTATCGATGCCATTCATTCTAACCAACATAGCATGTGTTTCTATGCCTGCAATGATTGTAATACAGTAATAATCGTTGTGGTCTCCTGCCTTCCATACTCTGTTTGCCCAAGGAATATTAACTTCCAGAGGTTGGAGGAGAGCGAGTTCTTTCCATGTAAGACATTTGTCAGCCTGTTCGTTTCAATCATTAGAGAAAATATTCTTTATACAGACTTTCTTGTGAATAAATGACGTTCATTAATCTACATATTGGATAACTTTTTTTCCTATGAAATATCTATAATGCGCATTCTAACCGTTATTACATTTAATGCAAAACCCTGGAAGGAAATGTGTGCATATAGAAGTCAAACGGAATTCCTTCAAACAGTATTTACCGATGAAAAGTATGTTTTCAGAGTTATCTAGCATGTTCGTGTTCGTGTTTATATAATAGTACATGACTTTCTTTTACTTAAATTCCTTTTTACTTACGACAGACGGCCTAAATAGGAATTAATAAACAAATTTAATTCCCTAACTGACATTGTGCTCGCAAAGGTCATGTGAGACGAGGGTGGCTTCAGCAGAAAGTACGGCACGCTTAGGCAAAATCTGGCAGCATAACCTCAACAGTCGCCTTAGTAACTGTAAAGCCTTTGTCGTAACGTTTACAATTGGAATGGCGTTACGGAGGTCTAAAATACTAAAAGTATATGTCCCGACTCATCACATGAAGATGATGAAACCCCCATATATAAACTTTTTATGAGGACACAGGAACAACATTAAAAACACAAAAAAAGCTGGTATTCACTTGTACACAGGGAGTACATAATAACCATATGGAAAAAAAGCTGATAACTTATAGCATCTTAAAAAGCAATAAGAAATTTTAAGCGCATGCCTTTCAAACACATGTAAAAAGTTGTTCGATCAAGCGCCATTAAAAGTTGTCCGGATCACACGCACACATATGATACTTTACTTACCACTTAGGCTTTCTTTAATCGTCTTCCAGTCTTGATCACAAATTATAGTACAAACGAGAAAAGGATTGAGGGAAAAAGCAGAGAGAAGTCATAATAAATGCTCATTTTCACGTACCCCCCAAAACCCGTAGCAACATTCATACACTTACAACTTTGTTACTTCCCAACTTTAGGTAACATCTCTCTCATCTCTCTCTCCTCTCTCGTCTCTCTCTTCTCTCTCTCACCACACACACTCCAACACACACACACACACCTACACAACACACTTAAAAAAAAATTGTGACCTTCGAAATCAATTACTATTTACACGCAAAACAGAAAATAGATCATAATTCTTCCTAACACTCCCCCTGTATACTGGAGTGTCTCCGTCTCCTATAAATTAGGGCCCCCTAATTAAATGAGTTTTTTTCTCTGTCTCTGTAACTTAGTTCCCTAATTAAAATGAGTTTTCTCCCTCCCCCAATAACTTAGGGCCCCCGATTAAAAATGAGTGTTCTCCCTCCCCCTATAACCAAAATTCCTATTCCATCTCACAGTCTCAGCCCACCTACTCTTCCCTCTTACGACTTGAACCTCCATCAGATCTAAATGTTGATCGTTTATTATCTGACAGCATCGTGGAGTTGTTTCGTTTTCACTCGTAATCAGCAAAATGACGAACACACCCAAGCTTCTTGTTAGAATTCAGAATCTAGACCCTAGCAATTTCAATAGGGAGCATATGAAGTTATAACCATAACACGATACGTGTGTGTGTTTGCGCGTGTATGTGTGTGTGTACGCGCGCTTAAGTGCATCAGTGTCTGTGTGCGTGGGTGTATGTGCGTGGGTGTGTATATGTGTATGTGTATGTACGCGAACTTATGTGCATACGTGCCACAAGTGGTGCGCTAGATCGGATATGACTGATGCATGAGTCATGCATACGTCACATGAGCAGCCTCCGGTGAGGCGGAATAGTGCCCTCAATACGCCACAGTTTCATGCATCTACACACTCGTAACAAGCTTTTCTAACACGTCGAGGCGAATAACATTTTAAAGAACTCTAAACTTCAAAAAAGTGTAAAGAAGATGTACGTACATTACAGAGATGTTGATTTATCTTTAAAAAATCACACTTTAAAAGAAATCACACACACGCCTGCACACAACACACAAAAGTGATAAAGAAGCTGAATTAATATTGAAGTCAAATAGAAGATGTAATAGAATTAGATTCGAGTATAGGCAATTCAACTTGTGACGGCGATAGGAACACAAATGATTCTGTGCGAAGAATTATGCTAACAGAATTACAAGTTGAAGAAGAAAGTATTCAAACGATACAGCAGTAGGAAAGATGGATAATGTGATTCAACTTACACTGTGTAGGTGTAATGCCGATGAAATATATAATAAAGAGGAGAAATATGACATAAAGAGGAGAAATATGAATGATAATACACTTATACAAAAGTTGTCGAATCACACGGCATTAAAAGTTGTCGGGATCACACGCACAGACATGACACTTTACTTACCACTTATGGCTTTCTTTAGTTCGTGTTCCATTCTTGATCACAAATAAAAGTACAAAATAATGATATACAGTCGTAAGAAGATAACGGCAACAACAAGAAAGGGACGGAGGGAGAAGCGGGAGGGAAGGCATGATAAATGTTCATTTTTACATACTCCCCCAACCGTAGGCAACATTTCATACACTCACAAACTTTAGTTTACTCCCCAACTCTGGGTAACATTTCTCTCTATCTCTCTCTCTTTCACGGCCGAGATTCGTGATATGTTATCTCGATATCAGGCTAGTAAGGAAACTGTAGCATGTCTCCATTGTACTGAATATAATCCTTTACCCTTTCATACCATTTTTTCTACCAACGAGAAAAACGTGTGACGACAATAAGAACACAAATAAGTCGGTGGAGAATTATGCTAACAAAATTACAAGTTGAAGAAGAAAGTATTCAAACGATACAGTGGCAGGAGAGAAAGATGGATAGTGGGATTCAACTTACATCTTGTGGGGTTAAATGCCGATAGAATATATAATAAAGAGGAGAAATATGAATGATAATACACTTATACAAAAGTTGTCGAATCACACGGCATTAAAAGTTATCCGGATCAACGCACACATATGATACTTTACTTACCGCTTATGGGTTTATTTAGTTCGTGTTCCATTCTTGATCACAAATAATAGTACAAAAGAAAAATATACTGAGGGAGAAGCGGGAGAGAAGTCATAATAACTGTTCATTTTTGCTTACTCCCCCAACCGTAGGCAACATTTCATACACTCAGAAACTTTTCTTTACTCCCCAACTCTAGGTAACATTTCTCTCTTTCTCGCTCTCTCTCTCTCTCTCACACACACACACAAAGTGACCTTCGAAAATTAAGTAACATTCTACACGCAAACAGCAAAGAGATTATCAGATCGCCTTAACGCTCGCTAAGTAACATTCTCACGTATACAAATTATTATTCATACTATAATATTAAATTCAGCATTAGCTTCATTAGTTAAACGATCACATTCCTTGTCAACAATTAATAGAAAAATCACCTAGACCATCTAATTATTACACAGTACTCTTGTTTACAAAACTTGGTGATCATAAAACTTAGTGCCCTTAATTAAACATGACTTTTCTCCCTCCCCTGTATATTGGTGCCCCTAATTAAACTTGCCCCTAATGAAACATGAGTTTTCTCTCTCCCCTTACAACTTATTGCCCATAATTAAACATGAGTTTTCTCCTCCCCCTATAACCAAAATTACTATTCCATCTCAGTCTGAGCCCACATACTCTTCCCTCTTACGACCTGAGTAATCAGCAAAATTGCTTGTGTGCCTACGTGCCACAAGTGGTGCGCTCGACGGAAATGCCTAATCTATGAGTCATGCAAGCAACTTCCCGCGAGGCGGACTAGTGCCACAGTCTCATGCATCACACTCGTATGGGAAACTTTTCTAACACGGCGAGGCGAATAACATTTTAAAGATAAAAAGCGAGGGGAACTAAACTGTTCAGTAAAGTTAATTTCTAGAGAAAACAAAATTGTGACGACGATAAGAACACATATGAGTTGAAGAAAAAAAGTATTCAACGATACAGCGGTTTGGAGAGAAAAATGAATAATGTGATTAAACTTACATCATGTTGGGTGTAAATGCCGTTTAAAATGGGTTGGTGTAAAATATAATAAAGAGGAGAAATATGAGTGATAAACACACTTATACAAAAGTTGTCGAATCACACGGCATTAAAAAATTGTCCGGATCACACACACACATATGATACTTTACTTACCACTTGTTTCCTTTCTTTAGTTCGTGTTCCCTTCTTGATCACAAATAATAGTACAATAGAAATATACTGAGGGGGAAGGGGGAGAGAAGTCATAATAAATGTTCATTTTTGCTTACTCCCCCAACCGTAGGCAAACTTTTTTCATACACTCACAAACTTCTGTTTACTCCCCAACTCTAGGTAACATTTCTCTCGCTCTCTCACTCGCTTGCTCTCGCTCTCTTCTCTTTTTCACGGCCGAGATTCGTGATATGTATCTAGATATCAGGCTAGTAAGGAAAATATAACATGTCCCATTGTAATTGAATATAATCCTTTATGTTTTGAGACCATTTTTCTACAACAACGAGAAAACAAAATTGTGACGACGATAAGAACACAAATGAGTCTGTACGGAGAATTAAGTAATAGAATTACAAGTTGAAGAAGAAAGTATTCGAACGATATAGCGGCAGAAAGAGAATAATGTAATTCAACTTACACTTAACCATGTAGGTGTAAATGCCGATAAAAATGTATAATAAAGATGAGAAATGTGATATAATAAAAAGGAGAAATATGAATCATAAAACACTTATGCAAAAGATAACAGCACTTAAAGGAGCTCCTTGTAGCTTGAATAGGCTATGTGTTAAATGTTGACAATTACGTCCACATGAATGAAAAAAAACAAAAATTTATATTTATATAAAAGTATTTTTTTGATACCTAATAACATTATCATTATTTAAAGAAGCTAATATGTCTTAATAACATTTGAATTTCAATACTAAGAGTAACAATAAAAACATTTGACAGTAAGATATAGTAAGTGGTAGGCGATGGTAGGGAAAAATTGGAGAACGTGGATAGCAAATTTTCTAAAGTCATAAAAAATAAGCTCTGGCTATGTCAGTGAAAGTAGAATGTGTACGAATGTATCTGTGTAAGAGATGATCAATTTTATATGGAATATATTGTTTATGTATTATTAGCAACTGATGTATTTATATACATATTAGATAAGACTAATCATAATAATAACAACAAAGCAACATAAATGGTGCTAATTGAATGCACGATAAAAAGAGTAAAAGACAGTCCTTAAAGAATATTTTTCCGTTGACAAGAATTTTACTGTTTGGGCAGACGATTGCACCATCTGAGAAAATAGTCTATATGGATTTGCTGCCATGTTCGAGAATAGAGTAAAGCCTTTTCTTTTTCTTTTTCTCTCACGCATGTAACAGAGTTAAAGTTGATATCTTCCAACCATTAGCCTAAACTTAAAGAAGGATTCATAACATCAATTTAGTCAGTATGACGTAAAGCACGTAAATATGTTAGAGATAGATACACTGTTCCAAGTGGATGTTTCATATGTCATTGTGTTTGTCTTGAAGTACTAAATTAATTGTTATTTATACATTTTATACTTGGACGGGAGCACTGGCTCAAGCACCTAAGCTCCACCCACATTCGAGAATCGTGTAGCTTCGCATGAGACTCACTTCTCTCCCGGCCGCCACAACGTCAACAACTCTACTTCTAACAGACCGCCTGGACCAGAGAAAACGATAGAATGATGTTATTTAATAAAGTCAAAGTTTATCTCTCCCCAACTCATTAGCCAAGAAGATTCATAATATCAATTTACCTAGTATGATAAAATAAAAGTATGTACCGCGCACGGACACCTGCATAATGCGTCCATTATCCAGATCTGTGGTTTTACAAATGATAAACCTTATTACTACATAAAAATATTAAAGTATATTCAGTGTCCATAAATTTAGAGATGGGTAACAGTGTTCCAAGTGGATGTTTCTGATGTCGATGTGAGTGTTTGTCTTACGTACTGATTTGTTATCTATGAACAATTCATCCATTTTTGTTCTTAGTGGTTATGAGACTGTAATAAAACAATTTTAGTTTTATTTGAAGCCATTTCATGTTATATATATGACACGAAGAACATATCAGCAAAATTGCTTATGTGCCTACGTGTCACAAGTGGTGCGCTAGACGGAAATGCCTAATGCATGAGTCATGCAAGCAACTTCCCGCGAGGCGGACTAGTGCCACAGTCTCATGCATCACACTCGTATGAAGCTTTTTTTAACACGGCGAGGCGAAAAAACATTTTAAAGATAAAAAGCGAGGTAACTAACTGATCAGTAAAGTTAATTTCTAGAGGAAACAAAATTGTGACGACGATAAGAACACATTTGAGTTGAAGAAGAAAGTATTCAACGATACAGCGGTAGGAGAGAAAAATTTAAAATGTGATTAATCTTACATCATGTTGGTGTAAATCCTTTTTTTAAAAA
>NC_051392.1:56935796-56958296 GCF_015228065.2 Penaeus monodon
AAACAATTATATAAATCATATAATAAATAAATATAAATTATATAAAGTTATAATAATAGTAATAATAATAATAAAAAAATAATGATAATAATGATAATGATGATAATAATAATAATAATAATAATAATAATGATAATAATAATAATAATGATAATAATAATGACAATAATTTCCCGCTGAGACAGTGGGAAATTCATATCGCGGTGTGTGTGGGAGGTACAATGTTCAGTGTCAGTAAGCGATGATGTGAGTACAGTGTTAATTCTAGAGTAATAAGGTAATCAAGTACTAAGAACTTATTTACTTTGAGTGCAGGAAAAGTTTAACAAATGGAGGTGGGACGTTGGGGAAGGGGGAGGAACGACACGCGAGGGGAGGTGAGTGAAGGAAGTGTGGTATCACACATGAGTTCGTGTGTTTGTTTGTTCGTGTTCTCTCGTGTTTTCTGCGAAAGTGGAATCAGTTGAGATTGTAGAATGTAATTTAAGAGGAATTAGTTATGAAGTGTGAGAGAAAAAAAAGAGAGAGAAAAAATCACGAATGGAAGTCTGCTTACGTGTAAATATCACTTGTTTACATTTATTTACATCTTCGCTTCCCTACTGAGTTTCATATATGTCTCCACTTCCCAGCTAGATGTATTATACTATCTTTTTCTCTCTCATACATACATACATATATACATACATAGATCATACAAACACACACACACACACACACACACACACACACACACACACACACACACACACAAACATGTGTATATAAACACATGTGTATTTGTATATATAGATATATGTATATATAACATATATGTATTCATACATACATACATATATGTATATATACACACTCACGTATTTGTACACGTGTGTGTGTGTTTGTGTGTATTTGTGTATATTATAGTCAACCTCCCGTCTTTGTCTTGATATCAGTATATAACCTTTCCAATTTTAACGTTAGAGATACTTTTTACTTGAGATTCGAAATAAACTGATTAAATTAAATTTAAGGTTCGAAATAAACAACACGTTATTGTATATATATATATATATATACCTGTTGGTGTATATAATAACTACATATACTAGTAAGAAGATACATCTTACATATACACATATATCCGTACATGTAACGATATACAATCTACGTATTTCTAAATATATATGGTAAATATTAACTAAAATACACACATGTGTTACATATATCAATATACATTATATATATATATATATATATATATTATATATATATATATATATATATATATATATATATATAATTTAAAACATATAATGTAAGGTAAATATAGAATCTAAATATATAATGTAAAGTAAATATTAGCATACAATCTAAATATAATCCTAAACATATAAATACATATTCGTGTACTGTATTATCAATTCGTAGCTTGTCAGTTATAGTACACAAAGTATTTATTACACAATAGACTAATGGAATTGTTTATTACACATATTTATATATATAATAATTACTAAATAAGCATTGGGTATATATGATCACACACTATGTAATAAAGGTATAGCTGTTGATCGAAAGGCAGTTGCAGAGCTCGCTGTGTGGAATGAATAACCATACGCCATCTCCCGTCGTCACCACCGGCTGTCAGGAAGAAACGATTTCATGAAATGTGACAGCTAATAAGAGATGCTTGTAAGGCGGATACGGGTCTTTCAGTGTAAGGTGGATACAAGTCTGCCAATAATTTTATAAGAAATCATCTTTCGATAATAACCTTAGTGGATGCCCACGATTATGAGTCCCTAATTCATCGTCATCGTCGTTATCACCATCATCATCGTCATCGTCGTCATCATCATCATCATCATCTGTGGAATAAAAGAGAAATACTATGTTTATTTCATATGTTACATGCCACATAACAATTCTTAGCAGATTATCTGTTTTCATCCTTTTCTTTTATATCAATCATATTATATGTGCACATTAGTATACGGAAATTTTTTTCTCCTATTACCTTTCTATAGCCATTAATAACCTC
Organism: Penaeus monodon; assembly: GCF_015228065.2. NCBI lineage: Eukaryota > Metazoa > Arthropoda > Malacostraca > Decapoda > Penaeidae > Penaeus > Penaeus monodon. The sequence continues at coordinate 56,937,820 of NC_051392.1, forward strand.
ATCGTCATCATCGTCGTCGTCATCATCTATCTCCTCCTTCTCATCATCATCATCCTAATACTCCTCATCTTCATCACCACCATCTGTGGAATAAAATAAAATTACTATGTGTTTTCTACTGATTTCTCCCACATGTTACATGTATAACAATTCTTGACAAATATTTTTTTTTTCTACCCTTTTCTTCAACACTGATCACATAATATGTACACATTAGCATACAGTGATGCTTACTCACCTAGCATATTACAGTCGTTTCCTTCAACAGCTACTACTACGCCTTGTACAGGATATAATGTTTGTGCCTGTGTTGTGTGTGATACTTTATAAAGATAATATTTAAAAATACAATTGATATTACTATATAAGCAGTCACCGTCACCGCTACTACATTATTATTATTATTATTATTTTGTCTATATTAGCTCTTAATCTACTCCCATTGTGTTTATAGATTTTATCTGTTATCTTTACTCCATACAGCAATCCTCATAATTTTATATCGGATGCGTTTGGTACCATCCGTATTTTCCTCAAATCGAAGACAAGACGGACATAAATTCCAGACATACCCATGACATGTTAAAGTTCTAACTCTACTTTTTAAGATCAGTTTCAACAGTTCAGAACATGACCTTCTCTCTCTCTCTCTTTCTTTTGCATATGTCTGGAGTATTATTGAAAAGTAATGCAAAATCATGTATAGGGACTATAGGACTGGCAAGATACGCCATCACTATTCCTTCCCCGTTGTAATCACGCGCCGTTTCTTAATATCGTACTGGTTAATCCGTCTAAAAACATCAACATTTATAGGGGATATAAATTTATCTATATTTTTAAGCTGGTAAACATCTCCAAAGGAACAATTGCTATCAAAAATATTATCTACCGATGGGTATGCAGTGTTCCATTTTCTGTGCTTATCCACGTTTGTTATTTTCTTTCTGATCCTTCAGTTGTCGATTTTCTTCCCTATCCTACTAAATACCACCTTCTACCATTTTGATTTTAAAGAAAGGTGCTATCAGTTCACTTAACATAGATCTGAGTGTCTCGCCTGTTTCAAGTAAATCACCCTTTTCTATGAAGTCCGCAATTGCCATGTTACTGAAACAAAACAAAACAAAAAATTCTTCCTCATCATCATCGCCACCATCACCAGTTCAATGGCCAGCTCGAGTTGTTTCAACCGAAAATTCCCTTTCACCATCATCACCCCCACCACCATCACCACCACCACCACCAGCCACCACCCCACCACCCACCATCGTCAACATCATTTACTTATTTTTTTCTTAGAGGGGAGAAAGACTCTGAGTCGGATAATCGTTTAGAGATGGGAGGGACAGGAGTGTTTTCGACCCCCAGGCGAACCGGGACGATTAACTGCTGGTTGGAGAAAAGGTGGTGGGTCGGATTGGCTCAGTGTATTATTGTCATTAACTGTCGATGAGTCGGCTTGGTTAAATACATTATTTACTCGTGATCTTGAGATGTCTTGGGGTTGTACGTGGGGTGTAGGTGGACGTTGGTGGTGACTGGGTTGTTGGTAGGGTTGCTGTTGTTGTGACTATATTGATCATCAAAATCTTTTGTTGTTGTTGTTGTTGTAGGCAGGTTGTTGTTGTAGGTAGGGTTGTTGTTGGTGTTGCTGTTGTTGCTGCAATGCTAAGATAAGTTGTTGTGGTGCTAATTTATTGATTATAACAATCTGTTGCTGTTGTTGCTGCTGTTGTTGTTGCTGTTCCTCCTGGTTGTTCCTCCTGCTGTTGTGGTTGTTGTTCCTCCTGTTGTGGTTGTTGTTGTTCCTCCTGTTGTTGTAGGTAGGGTTGTTGTGATGCAAATATATTGATTATCAAAATCTGTTGCTGTTGTTGTTGCTGTTGGTTGTGGTGGGAAAATGTTAACAAGCAATCATTCAGTGTTTCCATGAATTCATCTTGTGCTGTTGATTCTGGTATTTGTTCTTGTAGTGGTTCCTGTTGATTCTCTATCACATCTCTTGTGTCTGAAAAAAAAAGTTATATATATAGACATACATATATAACACGCAAACACACACACACACACATTTTTAACGGTTATCCTTAAAACAGGCACTCCTATAGAATCTCTCTTACCCAAATAATATGGAACATGTGAACATAGTTGGGGTAACTTTTAAAAAAGTGTAAAGAAGATGCGCGTGCACTTCATAGATGTTGATATATGCTTAAAAACATACTTTAAAAGAAATCACACACACACAAAGTGATAAGGTAGCAGAATTAGTATTGAGGTCAAATAAAAAAATGTAGTATATACCCATCAAATGTAGTACATTACAAGGCTTTTTCTTATGTTAACTATAAACTTTTCTGCATTGTCGTGAATTAGCACAACGTTGTACCTTCCACTTCCATTTTTTTCCGTTAATTATCTCGATCTTACTTGATTATTTGCAGTGTAAACAGGAATCACTGTTAAGAATAAGCCCCATCCCTAACCAATTTACGTTATTTTTTTATTAACTGTATCGATGCCATTCATTCTAACCAACATGCATGTGTTTCTTATGCCTGCACTGATTGTAATACAGTAATAATCGTGTCTCCTGCCTTCCATACTCTTGTTTTGCCCAGTGAATATTAACTTTCCAGAGGTTGGAGAGAGCGAGTTCTTTCCATGGGAAGAGCATTTGTCAGCCATGTTCGTTTCCAATCATTAGAGAAAATATTCGTTATACAGACTTTCTTGTGAATAAATGCTGTTCATTCATCTACATATTTGGATAACTTTTTTCATATGAATATCTATAATGCGCATTCATAACCGTTATTTACATTTAATGCAAAACCATCGGAAGGAATGTGTGCATATGAAGTCAAACGGAATTCCTTCAAACAGTATTTACCGAATGAAAAGTATGTTTTCAGAGTTATCTAGCATGTTCGTGTTCGTGTTATATAATAGTACATGACTTCTTTCTACTTAAATTCCTTTACTTACGACAGACGGCCTAATAGGAATTAATAACAAATTTAATCCCTAACTGACATTATGCTCTGCAAAGGCTCATTTGAGACGATGGGTGGCTTCAGCAGAAAGACGTCACGCTTAGGCAAATCTGGCAGCATAACCTCAACAGCTCGCCTTAGTAACTGTAAAGCCTTTTCGTTAACGTTTACAATTGGAATGGCGTTACCGGAGGTCCTAAAATTACTCAAGTATATGTCCCGCTTCATCACATGAAGATGAACATATATAAATCTTTTATGAGGACACAGGAACAACATTAAAAACACAAAAAAAGCTCGGTATTCACTTGTACACAGAGAGTACGATAATAACAATATGGAAAAAGCTGAATAACTTATAGCATTCTTAAAAGCAATAAGAAATTTTATGCGCATGCCTTTCACACACATGTAAAAAGTTGTCGAATCACGCGCCATTAAAAGTTGTCCGGATCACACGCACACATATGATACTTTACTTACCACTTATGGCTTTCTTTAATTCGTCTTCCATTCTTGATCACAAATTATAGTACAAACGAGAAAAGGATTGAGGGAAAAGCGAGAGAGAAGTCATAATAAATGCTCATTTTCACTTACTCCCCCAACCGTAGACAACATTTCATACACTTACAAACTTTGTTTACTTCCCAACTTTAGGTAACATATCTCTCTCTCTCTCTCTCTCTCTCTCTCTCTCTCTCACACACACACACACACACACACACACACACACACACACACACACACACACACACACACACACACATACACACACACACTTAAAAAAAAACTTGTGACCTTCGAAAATCAAGTAATATTCTACACGCAAACAGAAAATAGATCATCAGATCTTCCTAACACTCCCCCTGTATACTGGAGTTGTCTCCGTCTCCTATAACTTAGTGCCCCTAATTAAACATGAGTTTTTTTCTCTGTCTCTGTAACTTAGTTCCCTTAATTAAACATGAGTTTTCTCCCTCCCCCAATAACTTAGGGCCCCCGATTAAAATGAGTTTTCTCCCTCCCCCTATAACCAAAATTCCTATTCCATCTCACAGTCTCAGACCACATACTCTTCTCCCTTTTACGACTTGAGCCTCCATCAGATCTAAATGTTGATCGTTTATTATCTGACAGCATCGTGGAGTTGTTTCGTTTTCACTCGTAATCAGCAAAATTACGACACACCCAAGCTTCTTTTTAGAATCAGAATCTAGACCATAGCAATTTCAATAGTGGAGCATATGAAGTTATAACCATAACACGATACGTGTGTGTGTTTGCGCGTGTATGTGTGTGTGTACGCGCGCTTAAGTGCATCAGTGTCTGTGTGTGTGGGTGTATGTGCGTGGGTGTGTGTGTATATGTATGTGTGTGTGTATGTGTATGTACGCGAGCTTATGTGCATACGTGCCACAAGTGGTGCGCTAGATCGGATATGACTCATGCATGAGTCATGCATACGTCACATGAGCAGCCTCCGGTGAAGCGGAATAGTGCCCTCAATACGCCACAGTTTCATGCATCTACACACTCGTAACAAGCTTTTCTAACACGTCGAGGCGAATAACATTTTAAAGAACTCTAAACTTCAAAAAAGTGTAAAGAAGATGTACGTACATTACAGAGATGTTGATTTATCTTTAAAAAATCACACTTTAAAAGAAATCACACACACGCCTGCACACAACACACAAAAGTGATAAAGAAGCTGAATTAATATTGAAGTCAAATAGAAGATGTAATAGAATTAGATTCGAGTATAGGCAATTCAACTTGTGACGGCGATAGGAACACAAATGATTCTGTGCGAAGAATTATGCTAACAGAATTACAAGTTGAAGAAGAAAGTATTCAAACGATACAGCAGTAGGAAAATGGTAAATTTTGTTAACTTAACACTGTGTGGGTGTAATGCCGATGAAATATAATAAGAGGAGAATATGACATAAAAGAGAAATATGAATGATAATACACTTATACAAAAGTTGTCGAATCACACGGCATTAAAAGTTGTCGGGATCACACGCACAGACATGACACTTTACTTACCACTTATGGCTTTCTTTAGTTCGTGTTCCATTCTTGATCACAAATAAAAGTACAAAATAATGATACAGTCGTAAGAAGATAACGGCAACAACAAGAAAGGGACGGAGGGAGAAGCGGGAGGGAAGGAATGATAAATGTTTCATTTTTCCCATACTCCCCCAACCGTAGGCAACATTTCATACACTCACAAACTTTAGTTTACTCCCCAACTCTGGGTAACATTTCTCTCTATCTCTCTCTCTTTCACGGCCGAGATTCGTGATATGTTATCTCGATATCAGGCTAGTAAGGAAACTGTAGCATGTCTCCATTGTACTGAATATAATCCTTTACCCTTTGAGACCATTTTTTCTACCAACGAGAAAACGTGTGACGACAATAAGAACACAAATAAGTCGGTGGAGAATTATGCTAACAAAATTACAAGTTGAAGAAGAAAGTATTCAAACGATACAGTGGCAGGAGAGAAAGATGGAAATTTGGGATTCAAACTTACATCTTGGGGGTTAAATGCCGATAGAATATATAATAAAGAGAAATATGAATGATAATACACTTATACAAAAGTTGTCGAATCACACGGCATTAAAAGTTATCCGGATCAACGCACACATATGATACTTTACTTACCGCTTATGGGTTTATTTAGTTCGTGTTCCATTCTTGATCACAAATAATAGTACAAAAGAAAAATATACTGAGGGAGAAGCGGGAGAGAAGTCATAATAACTGTTCATTTTTGCTTACTCCCCCAACCGTAGGCAACATTTCATACACTCAGAAACTTTTCTTTACTCCCCAACTCTAGGTAACATTTCTCTCTTTCTCGCTCTCTCTCTCTCTCCACACACACACACAAAGTGACCTTCGAAAATTAAGTAACATTCTACACGCAAACAGCAAAGAGATTATCAGATCGCCTTAACGCTCGCTAAGTAACATTCTCACGTATACAAATTATTATTCATACTATAATATTAAATTCAGCATTAGATTCATTAGTTAAACGATCACATTCCTTGTCAACAATTAATAGAAAAATCACCTAGACCATCTAATTATTACACAAGTAACTCTTGTTTACAAAACTTGGTGATCATAAAACTTAGTGCCCTTAATTAAACATGACTTTTCTCCCTCCCCTGTATATTGGTGCCCCTAATTAAACTTGCCCCTAATGAAACATGAGTTTTCTCTCTCCCCTTACAACTTATTGCCCATAATCAAACATGAGTTTTCTCCTCCCCCTATAACCAAAATTACTATTCCATCTCAGTCTGAGCCCACATACTCTTCCCTCTTACGACCTGAGCCGTCATCAGATCTAAATGTTAATCGTTTATTATCTGACAAAATCGTGGAGTTGCTTCGTCTTTTCACTCGTAATCAGCAAAATTGCTTGTGTGCCTACGTGCCACAAGTGGTGCGCTCGACGGAAATGCCTAATCTATGAGTCATGCAAGCAACTTCCCGCGAGGCGGACTAGTGCCACAGACTCATGCATCACACTCGTATGAAGCTTTTCTAACACGGCGAGGCGAATAACCTTTTAAAGATAAAAACCCAGTAAAATACTGACGGAAAGTTAATTTCTAGAGGAAACAACTTGTGACGACGATAAGAACACATATGAGTTGAAGATGAAAGTATTCAACGATAAAGCGGTAGGAGAGAAATATGAAAAATGTGATTCATCTACATCATTGGTGTAAATGCCGTTTAAAAAGTTCTTGGGGGTAAAATATATAAAGAGAGAAATTGAATGATAACCACTTATACAAAATTTCGAATCACACGGCATTAAAAGTTGTCCGGATCACACGCACACATATGATAGTTTACTTACCACTTATGCCCTTTCTTTAGTTCGTGTTCCATTCTTGATCAAAAATAATAGTACTATAGAATAATATACTGAGGGAGAAGCGGGAGAGAAGTCATAATAATGGTTTTTTTTTGCTTACTCCCCCAACCGTAGGCAAACTTTTTTTAAACTCCAAACTTCTGTTTTTCCCCCCAAATCTAGGTAACATTTCTCTCGCTCTCACTCGCTTGCTCTCGCTCTCTCTCTCTCTCTCTTTCACGGCCGAGATCCGTGATAAGTATCTCGATATCAGGCTAGTAAGGAAACTATAACATGTCTCCATTGTACTGAATATAATCCTTTATGTTTTGAGACCATTTTTTCTACCAACAACGAGAAAACAACTTGTGACGACGATAAGAACACAAATGAGTCTGTACGGAGAATTAAGCTAATAGAATTACAAGTTGAAGAAGAAAGTATTCGAACGATATAGCGGCATGAAAGATGAATAATGTAATTCAACTTACACTTAACCATGTAGGTGTAAATGCCGATAAAAATGTATAATAAAGATGAGAAATGTGATATAATAAAGAGGAGAAATATGAATGATAAAACACTTATGCAAAAGATAACAGCACTTAAAGGAGCTCCTTGTAGCTTGAATAGGCTATGTGTTAAATGTTGACAATTACGTCCACATGAATGAAAAAAACAAAGATTTATATTTATATAAAAGTATTTTTTTGATACCTAATAACATTATCATTATTTAAAGAAGCTAATATGTCTTAATAACATTTGAATTTCAATACTAAGAGTAACAATAAAAACATTTGACAGTAATGATATTAGTAAGTGGTAGGCGATGGTAGGGAAAAATATGGAGAACGTGGATAGCAAATTTCTAAAGTTCATAAAAAATAAGCTCTGGCTATGTCAGTGAAAGTAGAATGTGTACGAATGTATCTGTAGTAAAAAAGGGTGATCAATTTTTATTTGGGAAAAAATATTGTTTTTTGTATTATAAACAACTGAAAGTATTTATATACATTTTTAGATAAGACTAAAAACATAAAAATAAAAAACAAAGCAAAATAAATGGTCTAATTGAATGCACGATTTTAAAAAAGTAAAAGACAGTTTTTAAAAAATATATCTTTCCGTTGAAAAAGAATGGTTTCTGCTTGCAGGGCGATTTGCACCATCTGAGAAAAATAGTCTATTGGAAAATTCCCGCCCCGGTTTTGAGAAAAGAGGTTTAAAACCTTTTTTTTTTCTTTTTCCCACGCATGTAACAAAGTTAAAGTTATACCTTCCCCAAAAAAACCTAAAAATTAAAGAAGGTTCATAAAAATCAAATTTAATTTAGTATGGGCGTAAAGCACTTTAAAATGTTAGAGAAAAGAACCCCTGTTCCAATTTGGGTGTTTCCTATGTATGTGTTTGTCTGAAAATACTAAATTAAATTTTTATTTTTTGAAACGATTTCCCAATTTTAAATCTTTTTCTTTTTATGGCGAATTAAAAAAAATTTTTTATTTTTTAACGGTTGGGAAAAAAACCCCCGGGAAAGCCCCCTGGCCCCAAGGGGAAAAACCTTAAAAAAGCCTTTCCCCCAAATTCGAGAATCGTGTAAGGGGTTCGCATGAGACTCACTTTTCTCCCCCCGGGCCCCACAAATCAACAATCAAAACCAACAGACCGCCCTGGACCCCCAGAAAAAAACGATAGAACCCAGTTATTTTAAAAAAGTCAAAAAATTTAAACTCTCCCCAAAATCATTAGCCAAGAAGATTCATAATATCAATTTTTCCTGTATGAAACTAAAAATATGTACCGCGCACGGGGCACCTTGCCCAAAAAGTCCCCATTAAACCGATCTGTGGTTAAAAAAAATGAAAAACCTTTTTTACTATTAAAAAATATTTAAAGTATATTCAAAATTTTCCCCTAAATTTTGAAAATGGGGGGGAAACAGTGTTCCAAAGTGGAAAGTTTCTGGAAAAGTCGAATTTTGGGGTAAGTTTGTCTTTTAAAAAAAAGTACGATTTGTTATCTATGAAAAAATCATCCAATTTTTTTTCTTTGTGGGGTTTTGAACTGTAATAAAAAAAATTTTTGTTTTTAATTTTTAAGCCATTTATGTTTTTAAAAATTGAACGAAGAAAAATTTTTCAGCCAAAAATTTCTTGTGTTTCCTAAGTGCCCAAATTTGGGGCGCTCGACGGAAATGCCAAAACTATGAGTCATTCAAACAACTTCCCCCGAAGGGCGGGCTAACGCCACAGTCCAAAGCACCCAACTCGTAATGAAGCTTTTCTAACACGGCGAGGCGAAAACATTTAAAAGATAAAAAGCGGAAAGGGAAACAAATGTTCAGGAAAGTTAATTTTTAGAAAAAACCCTTGTGACAAAGATAAACACATATAGTTGAAGAAAAGTATTCAAAAGATACAGCGGTTAAAGGGGAGAAAAAGAATAAAAGTGTTAATCTTACAAACTGTTGGTGTAAATGCCGTTTTTTAAAAAGTTGGTGTAAAAAAAATAATTTAAAAAGGGGGAAAAAAATGAGTTTATAAACCCCACTTATACAAAAGTTGTCGGTCCACGGCAAATTAAAAAATTGTCCGGAAACAAAACACACAACTAAGATACTTTTTCTTACCAAATTTTGCCTTTCTTTAGTTCGTGTTTCCCTTTTTGATCACAAAAAATAGTACAAAAGAAAAATACTGAGGGAAAAAAGCGGGGAGAGAAAGGATAAAAAATGTTCCCTTTTTGTTACTCCCCCAAAACCGTAGGCAAAAATTTTTTTTTTACACCCCACAAACTTTTGTTTTTTCTCCCCAAAATCTAGGAACATTTTTTCTCGCCCCCTCCTCACTGCTGCTCTCCTCTCTTCTTTTTTTCCCCCGGCCGGGGGGGATTTCCCTGATATGTATCGATATCAGGGCTAGAAGGAAAAAAAAAAAACATGTCCCCCCCCCAAATTTTACTGAAAAAATAATCCTTTTTTGTTTTTAGACCATATTTTTTTTTCTACCAAAAACGAGAAAAAAAATTGTGACGACGATAAGAAACCCCAAATGAAATTTGTACCGGGGAATTAAAACTAAAGAATTCAAGTTGAAGAAGAAAATAAATTCCCCAACGAATAGCGGCATGGAAGAAATAATGTAAATTTAACTTCACTTAAAACCCTGTTTGGTTTTAAATGGGCCCATAAAAAAGTATAAAAAGATGAGAAATGTGATTTTAAAAAAAAAGGGGAAAAAAATGAAAGATAAAAACCCTTATCAAAAGATAACAGCCCCTTAAAGGACTCCTTTTACTTTAATAGGCTATGTTTAAATGTTTGAAAAAATTACGTCCCCAGAATGAAAAAAAAAAAAAATTTAATTTAGAAAAAATTTTTTTGATCCCCAAAAAACATTATCATTAAATTTTAAAAAAGCCTTTTATTCTTAAAAACATTTGAATTTCCAAAACTAAATTTAAAAATAAAAAACATTTGCCCGTAAAAATAAAGTAAGGGGGTAGGCATGGGGGAAAAAAAATTGGAGAAAAGTGGTACAAATTTTTAAAGTTTATAAAAAATAACTCGGCTATGTCATGAAAAATAAATTGTAAAAAATGAATCTGTAGTAAAAAAGTGATTTAATTTTTGTATGGAATTAATTTTTTAGTATTATTAGCAAACTGATTTTTTTTAAAATACATTTTAAAAAAGAAATAATAATAACAACAAAAACCCAAAATAAATGGTGCTAATCGAAGCACGATTTAAAAAGGGGTAAAAAAACCTCTTAAAGGTTTATCTTTCCGTGGAAAAAAAAATGTAATGCTTGCAGACGATTGCACCATCTGGGGAAAAAAGTTATAGGGTTTTCTGCCCCATGTTTGGGGAATAGAGTAAAGCCCTTTTTTTTTTTTTCTTTTTTTTCCCCAAAAGGCCCTTTACAGAGTTTTAAAATTTTATAAACTTCCAACCCTTAGCCAAAACTTTAAGGTTCATAAAATCAATTTTATCAGTTGACGTAAAGCATGTAAAATATGTTTTGAGATAGATACACTGTTCCCCAAATGGGGTTTTTTCATATGTCTTTGGGGTTTTTTCTTGAAGTACAAATTAAATTTTTATTTTTGAAAAGATTTTTAATTGTATAAAACTTTTTGTGGTTATGAAAAAAAGAAAATGTAATTAAAACAACCCTTTTAATTTTTTTTTATGTCATTTATTTTTTTTGTATATGAAAGGGAAAAACGTACAAAATTGGGTTTTTTAAAATTGCTGACATTTAAATAAAAATTTTTTCACACACAAAAAATTTTCGAATCCCCCCAAAGCTGCGATATATTTTTTTTTTGGACGGGAGCAAAGGGTTTTAAGGGACCTAAGCTCCTCCCCCCATTTGGAAACGAGTAGCTTCGCATGGGGGCCCCACTCTCTCCCGGGCCGCCCAAAAACGTCAACCCAACCTTCTACTCCCCAACAAAAAACCCCCTGGGTCAGAAAAAAAACGATAGAACCCATGTTATTTGATAAAATCAAAGTTTATCTCTCTCCCACTCATTAGCCCCCCCTGCTCCAAAAAAGATTTCCCTCAATTTTTCCCGTTTGATAACTAAAAAAATGTAAAAAAACCCCGCACGGCACTTGGGTTTTGAGGCACATTATTTCCCGAAACTGTAGTTACAAATGTTTAAAACCCTTTTTTTTTTTTACTTTAAATTTTTTTAAAAAAATTAATTTTATTCAGTGCCATAAAAATTTTGAAAAAGGGGGAAAAAGTGTTTCCCAAGTGGTGTTTTGATGTCGAAAGGAAATGTTTGTCTTGCGTTACGGGTTTGTTATCTATGAAAAAATTCAACATTGTTTTTTTGGGTTATGAGACTTTTAATAAAACAATTTAATTTTTTTTTGAAGCCATTTCATCTTAAAATAAAAAGACACGAAGACATAATATAAGTTAAAAAACCCCACAGATGCTAAGGGAAAAATTTAAAATCAGACCCTTGAAAAAATTGTCAAATCTTCCCAAAACTCGTAAAAAACATGATTTAACTGCTAAATACAAAATTTTCCTCATACGAATTTTTTAATCCCCCCCAAAAGCTACGATAAAAATTTTACTTGGGATCAACACCCAAGCCCTTCCTCATTCGGGGAATCGAAAAAATTCCACCCAGGCTCACTTTCTTTCTTTCCCCGGCCGGGCACCAAAGTTTAAAACCCCTAAAAACCTGATAGAGCTCCTAGACCCGAGAAAACCCAAAGAAAAAACCCTTTTGATTTAAAAAAAATTAAAATTGATTCCCCCCTTTTTCCAATTAATTTGGGCCAAAGCCCCAAGGAAAGATTTAAACAAAATTACCCATATATAAAACCAAAAAGTATGTAACCGCAGGACCGGGCCCTTTAACACTAAGAAAACCCTTTTTAAATATTATTAAAAAAATAAATTTAATTTATATTCAGTGTATATAAATTTAGAGTGGATAAAAACTGTTCCCAAATGGATCTTTCAAAAGTCCCCATGGGGTGTTTTTGTCTTAAAAATTAAATGAAAATTTTTTAACTATAAAAAAATTTTCCATTGTTTTTTTCTTTGTGGTTATAAAATGGGAATAAAACAATTATTTTAAATTTGAACCCTTTTATTTTTTCCTATTGACACGAAGAAACCCTGCAGTTTCTTGATAAAAACCCCATAGACCCCTGAAGGGAAAATTTTAAACTCGGGCCGGTACAAAAACCCTTTTAAAAACTTCCCAAACCCCCTAAAGATGTTCAAATTTTAAAAACTCCTAAACAAAATTTGTCGGGTCTCCCGACGCTACGACACATTTTTTCTTGGGCGGGGCCCCCTGGTCTAAAAAACCCTAAGCCCTCCCCACAATTCCCAGAATTGAAATACTTCGAATGAGGGCTCACTTCTCTCCCCGGCCGCCACAAAAGTTCAAACAAATCCCACTTCTAAACAGAGCGCCGGACCCGAGAAAACAAAAGAAAAGATTTTTTATTTTTAAAAAAGTCAAAAATTGATCTTCTTCCATTAGTCCAAAAAAGTTTTAAGAAAAATTTATAAACATCAAGTTTTCCCCGTATGATGAAAGTTTAAATAAAAGTAAGAAAAAAGCACGCACTTTACAAAAATGAGCCCCAAATTCCCGATTGGTAGTCCCCAAATCTCATTCTATTAGAAAAAAATATGTATATTTATGTCTATAATTTTGAGATGGAAAAACTATTTTCCCAAATAAATTTTAAAGGGTTTTTTATTAAAGATTTTTTCGATCAAAATTTCTTTTGTGGTTATATGAGGGCTAATAAACCCCAAAATAAAAATTTTTTTATGATTTCCTTTTATTACATTTTTTACATTTTACTCAGACCTACAAAACTTGTCGAATCTCCCCGAAAGCCGACCCCATTTTCTTGCCCCGGGACCAAAGGAACTAAGCCCCTCCCCAACCCAGTGTTTCCACATTCAGGTCAATTTCGTAAAAGCCTTATTTTGTCTAATTTTATTTATTTATTTCCATAAGAATTGGGGTTTAAAAAAATGCCCGTATAGCAAAACATTTCCTTTCCCCTTTAAAAAATTGGATATTTGGAGTATGGGAGTTTGTGCATTTTTATTTTTCCCAGAGAATTATTACGTTTCTCGCCCCCTCGCACTAAGCCACGCCCCCCCCGTTCGACCAAGCGGGACTCGCCTCACAATTCTTTTCCCGGCCCTCAGTGACAGCATGCCCCTCTTCTCCTGCGCTACTTTACCCGAAAAGCTTCGCGGGCCCGTTCCTCCTTTCCCCTGGCGAAGCTCAAAAACCCCTTGGGTCCTGCTAGGGCTTGTTAGCAAACTGGTGGGGGGTTTTATTGAGATCCTTTATTTTTCGATTTCAAAAAAAAAAACAAAAACACATGATAGTGATGATGGTGGTGGTAAATAGAGAGTTCAAGAAAAATGATAATGAGGATGATGGTGGAGGTGACGATGATGGTAGTGATGATGATGGTGGTAATGTTGATGGTGATGATTATGATGGTGGTGGTGATAATAGTGATAACGGTCCTGTTACTTCTTAAGGTCTATCAAAAGTTTTAAACTACACAAGCATGTATACTTATTTCAAGGCTTATTATCATCGTCATGATGAAAAGGAATGATCAACATCCCAAACAAATCTCCTCCAAATGCAACGGTCCAGCGCCTTTCTACTTGCTTGAATCATGCTCATTCTTTGATATTATCGAAGTATCGAGTCTTAGGTCTACCTTTCGTTCTTTTGCCATAAACCAAGAGACCAAACAAAATTGGAAGTTCGTTGTTACCTATATTAGATAAAATTAATAAAGATGATAATCAATGCCAATCTACACCACAGAGGAATAAGATAACTACTGTACTTCCAGGAGGTTCTATTCAGAAACTACAAATGGATATTGTGAATATGTTACATCATTACTTCGTAGATGTCTTTCCACGAGGATTCATGGTTACCTATAAAAATATATCGAGAAGTTTGTTACAGATCATAATATGGTCATCCTGTATAGTAAAAGAGATAACATCTCAATGGGCCAATTTAACTGTAATTTTGAGGTAGACTTAGTTATGTTTTACTACCACAGAGCGGCACACTAAAGAGGCTAATATCTTGCGGATGTTCATTATTTATCTTTTTTTTTTTTTTTTTTTTTTTTTTTTTTTTTTGTCTTAATGATAAGCTGCATATTCTCTCATCCATATTTTTGTTTCGTCATAAATGTTACCACGAGAAAGCGGTCCCAAGCGTAATGTTACAGGATTACCATAATTCTTATTAAATTCTTTCATAATTTGATCTTTAAATATTTTACCAATCAGTGGAGCGACATTGGACAGTAACATACGTTTAGCGTGGCCTAATCAGCTTACAAGATTACAGATATACGTTTATGTTATGTCTTTATTCTTATTCATTAACATAAATAATCTCTCCTTATGTGTTTCTGAAATATCGCTCTACTCTTTCATAAAGGTTTCACGTCGACATTCCATAGAGCCCGATATGTACAGCACATTCCCTGTATTCACAAAACTATCACTAAAATCTGTAATCTCCAGTTCAGCTTCGGCATCTCAATTAGATTTTCTTACGCGTAGATCGATGTTTCTGCAAAGTAACGTTTATCATCATCTATGGGACAGTTTTTGTCTTGTTTACAGATTTCAAGACAAAGGTATTTCTCGTTGTTTTCAATCAACTTTACGGTGTTGTTACATTTTTGTAATTTGGAATTTCTGCATAAGCTACAGTACTGTTCTTTTCATATCTCCTGGGATCCTTTTCATCGATACTATCAACTTTTATAATCATCATGAATAGTAATAACAGTAGTGGTATTTAAATCACTAGTATTATTATAATTATCACTATCAACGTATTCGTCATTACTATAGTCTATATTGTCTTTATTGTTGTCGGTTGTTTCACGGGATAGTCGACCACCGTTATTACTGAAGGTTTCTGTAGCTACACGAGGGGGCTTCAAAAATTTCGTAGAAAAAGTCCATAGCTAAAATCACATTGAAGGATTTTAATTTCAATGCACCTGAACATTCTTGTACCAATGTGTTATAACGTGTTCAAACATGAACCTTTAAATGCAGGTAATAAAGCATCGCCGCCAGTTGGAAGTCAAATGATTTGAACCATGTCAAAGCAGTCTTTTTGTATCTTCAACCAGTGGAAAACAGTACCTTTCAATTTTTTTTTTTTTTTTTTTTTTTTTTTTTTTTAAGTTTGTCGAATGATTTTACATCGAAATCCACGTAGCACAGCCGTTGTCTGTCGAGCGCCATGAGCGGGTTCATTGTCGTGGTGATAGAGAATGCGTTGATGCAGCTTTCCAGGGCGTTTTTTCTGTTTTTTTTTTTTTTTTTTTTTTATAATTTTCTCAAAACGCGTTCATAAAAAGCAGATGTAATTGTTTTCTTGCTCTCGAGAAAGTCAACCAGCAAAAGCCCCTCTGCATCCCAGAAGACAGTGGTCATGACCTTTCCTTGTTGAACGCTTAGATTTTGCTTTGACTGGTCCACTTCCACCCCTGGGCGGCCATTGCTTTGATTGCATTTTGTCCTAGGGATCCTACTGGTAGAGCCATGTTTCATCCCCCATCACAATTCTCTGCAGAAAAGCTTCAGAGTCCTCATCCCACTTGTTCAAAATTTCCATTGAAAGATCTACCCTTATTTGCTGCTGATCCGGGCGCAACAGCCTAGGGACGCATCGAGCGGAAAGCATGCTTATCCCAAAACTTAAGTTAAGTTAAGTAAGTTTATTTACCACCCTGGCTATCTGCTCAGGCGTGGGCAATCATGATTACAGTTTTACATATATCTGACATTGTACAGTAGTCTGTAACTACTGTAGTTGTACAAGGTAAAATTAAATATAATCATACATCATACAAATTATTACTTACATATGCATTTGCCACTGTGTTTGAATAACACTGTTATTTGCATACGGGAGTTATCACATAGTAAATTTAGGGTATAGTACGAGTATATCTTCCAATGTATCAGATGAAATGAAATATTCACATAGTTCTTTATACCTCATGTTAGGTGGTCTGAAAGGCTGTATCACATGACATTCCGAGATATATCCCTCAAGTGTTCGTTTGTTTTCTTCGTTACACAGTCTACATCTAGATTCATCTGCACTTCTTGCACCGGGGCAGTTGCCAGTACATTCTGTAACCAAAAACGTATTCGGGCAATAACCACGTCACAATGTCTGGTTTGACTTCGGTGCCACCCATGGGAAAGGCTTGCCATCCCTATACTGATCGTAGTGCCTTATGGTACAGCTTTCAGGCCTTTGACTGTTAATCAGTTTCTACTAGTTCTTCCTTATGAGACTTTTCAATATATGTGCAACCCTAGCAAGAGGCATCCCAAGATCTATGTTCACAATACCTTGCTGCAGGCTTCTTTCGCCAATTTGTCTACGTGTCGTGCTTGCGTATGCCAACATGAATGGTATCCATACAAACTGAATGTTGAAATTACGCTCGGGTTGCTGGGTTACGTTACGCTTAATGCAACTCACAATTTCTTCATCGCCACCTGCTTTGAAAATTTAGCGTCCAAAGAGCACTTTGAGAGTCACAGAAACTACTCCAGAGCCCCTAGACATTAAGAATTCCGTTGCGAGGAGTATACCTGCCAGCTCCTTTTGGTGTAGTGCTGGCCCAGTTTTGTATTCTCATATTAACTTGATGTTGTAGTAAGCCATTTTTGTATACAGCGCAAGACAACCAGCTTTGTATCCAGACTGTACGGATCCGTCGGCGTAACCTCATATGCATCATCACCCATAGATTCTGTGTGTTCCGTTACCGTTGCTAGCGCCATTTTTTTTAACACACACAGTTATGCACCCTGTTTTTTTGTGGTAGACATTAAGTGCACGATCAATGTTGAATTTTTCCATGGTGGAATGGAGCGACCTTTGGTATTTTACTAATTGGAACTTTAGTTTTATAATGTTCATGGGATTTTGTGTATCAAGGGCGGGGCGCGTGTGTGATTTGTCACGTCTACTTTCGTGTTTTATGTTGCAGTTGTTTTTGGAAATCTGAGAGATACGAGGGTTCCCTCAGAGCTTTGACCCCAAATATGGTGGAAATAAATATTATTCTATCAGAAATGGATGGTAAGTTTAATTCTGATCTCATGTTTACTATCCTTGCTGTTCCGGGGCGCCGAGGATAATCCTCATAGCTTTATTTTGCACTACCCCCAAACTACTTATTTCTGATTCCTTACACTGCAACAAGTGCAGTGCATGGTAGTCTACAACTGACCTTATAAAGCCAAGTAAAACGTCTGCGAGCTTAACATTGGATGCCATGTTCTCTTCCGACAGAACTTTCAAAGGTTTTCAATCTCTCCCAAGGTCTCTTCTTTAGAGAGAGGGCCAGGGCTGCATCATTTACATTCACCCCCAGATATTTTTTACATTGTGGCATATGTCCCAAACTCCAGGTCACCTATGCGAAAAGTGGGTGGGGGGATGATACATGGGTTTAGAGCCATTGTTTTTTCAGCGGAAATGACTAATCCACACTCATGTGCCTTTGCTGTGGATTCTGTCGAGAATTATTTGCATCCTCACTTGTGATGATGCTCTGAGCATATGTCATCAGCATAGCATATAATGGATTCACCATCCCCAAGTGGGATATCTGCCACCAGCTTGTGCATGAGGACATTGAACAGCATAGGGCTGAGAACTCCTCCCTGTGGCGTCCCAAGTTCAAAAGACTGTGAAGTGGAACTTCTCACTCCCCTGAACAGGACACTTGCAGATCTGTTCGAGAGATACATTCTAATCCAGTTCAATATTTTACCCCGGATGCCAAAGCTTACTAATTGTTCTAGGGTAACTTCTCTGTTTGCAATGTCAAAAGCTGACTTAAGGTCAAGAAAAAAATTTTGCTTCCCTTTGGGTTAGAGTGTGAAAAGTACTCTGCAAAGCATGTTTTTGTGGTACGTCCCGATAGAAATCCGTACGTCTGTGAGATAATTTTCCTTGTAACCTGTACCTGAGTCTGTTCAAAATTATCCTTTCTAGAACTTTGCATACACATGAGGTTAATGAAATTGGTCGGTATTTATCAGTGTTTGATTTCGGTAAACTCTTAATCAAATTGTGTGTTCAGAACCCATAGAGATGTTGAGGGTGTCTGCAACTAATCCAGTGGTTATTCGTTTATCCTTGTCAATCGTGTCGCGAACAGCATCAATGTTTTCCTCACAAACTGACTTTGATGGCCTGCCACTGCAGGTCTCATCTTCAATTTCGTTTCCATTTCTGAACCGGCTTATCCATTTGTAGGTTGTTGATTTCTTTGGGACATTGTCACCATATACTTGATCCAGAGCGCCAATGATTTGCATATTCTCCCAACTGAGTTTCACCATGAATTAAATGTTTGTCCTGGCCTCGATATTGGAGGATTCCATGTTGCAACTGACTTCCAACTGGCGGCGATGCGTTATTACCTGCATTTAAAGGTTCATATTTGAACACGTTATAACACGTTGGTACAAGAAAGTCGGGTGCATTGAAATGAAAAGCCTTCTAAATGATTTTTAGTTATGGACCTTTTCCACGAACTTATTGAAGCCCCCTCGTACAATCGCAAGATATATCCTTAAGAATACATTTCGAGAGAGCTTCACCAGGTGTCACAAGAGAGTATTCTTACTCTTAGATCTGTGGTGATCATCAGTTTCGTAATAATCCC
Source organism: Penaeus monodon (assembly GCF_015228065.2). Taxonomy (NCBI): domain Eukaryota; kingdom Metazoa; phylum Arthropoda; class Malacostraca; order Decapoda; family Penaeidae; genus Penaeus; species Penaeus monodon. The sequence goes on from NC_051392.1 coordinate 56,956,991, forward strand.
TCACACTGAACCTTTTGTCAGATGTAAGATATCCTTATTTTTAAGAACCTCTGAAATACTTATAGTTTTTCTTAATGGAATACAGCCCATCATTCTGAAGTTCGTTCTTGTGATAAGACTTATCAATGAACTCTTCGTCAATCACCATCATAATCATCATTACCACCATCATAAACATCACCACCATCACCATCATTATCACCACCACCATTATTATCATCACGACGACCATCATTATCAACTTTACCACCATCATCGTCACCACCATCATCCATTATTTTTTTTCTCGTACTTAATAAATAAAGTCTATTCAAAACCACCACAATTAACATCATCATTACCACCACCATCGTCAACATCACCAGCACCACCACTACCATCATCAAAATCATCACCACTACCATCATCATTATTTCTTGTACGCTCAAATAAATGCTCTTACGACTTTGTTCAATCCCTTGTCTAACAATGCTAGTATCATATTTCTATTCTCTCTTAAAGAATGAATGTTCCCTTTCCAAGCTATTCAAGAAAACATTTAAAATCACTCTCTCTCCCCCCCCCTCTCTCCCTCTCCCCCCCTCCTCTCTCTCTCTCTCTCTCTCTCTTCTCTCTCTCTCTCTCTCTCTCTCTCTCTCTCTCTCTCTCTCTCTCTCTCTGTATAAGTCATTATTGCACTTTTTGCCTGATTTACGCAATTTTCCTCCTTACAATCGAACCATCCGAACTATGTCCTGGTTGTTTGAACGTGGGCCACCTTTCAGAGCCAGAAGGGTAGGATCTCTCCGAGCCCGATCTGGCGAGGCGAAAACCACTTTTATGGTGGCTATACATATTCAGACTATACATAGCATTAAAACACCTCTCACACCAAACTACGAGTAGGAAGGGAGGCAGCCGGCCATATTGTTTTTGGTCATACTTTGCAGCTAAATTATTGCACTTATCGAACTATGATCTGAAAGGTTGTACAATATATTATGAAACGTAAAAAACAGACTGCCCTGTCTACGTCGGTTAACTGTGTATCACTTTATCGTGATACGCAATTTTCTGTTGCCTTCAAACATGTAAATATTGCTACAATGTTTTAAATGAATACACAATCGCAGACACACAAAGGAGCGCAACCAAACACAGGCACAGGCTTGCTGACACATAAACTACTGGAGGGCAGGCACACCAGCATGCAGACACAACAGGCTTGCAGACACACATTGGCCTGTAGACACACAGGTGCACAGACACTGGAGCGCAAATACACAGACGCGCAGGCACAGACAGGAGCGCAGACACACTGTTGTAC
>NC_051392.1:56963296-56995608 GCF_015228065.2 Penaeus monodon
AATCCAAGGAAAGAATAAAGCAACATTTACAAAAATTTACACTTTTTTCACGTCATAGTCGGCCAGCCACACAGGATGCTGCCTCTGATGCCGTGGCCTCAGGTCTCAGCTTCCACCAAACCTCCTATGCCTTCATCAGCTCGAGTGGCAGATATCCTCTCTGTCACAGTGTACAGGCCCTCCCAAGGATTCTGGAGCTTCGGTGACTTCCCAGACCTCCGGAGTGGCTTGTGAAGCCACACCTGGTCCCCGGGGCAGTACATTGCGTCCCTGGCCCATTCGTTATACCGCCGCCACATCGCCTGGCCTGCCATCTTGAGGTGCTGACTTGCTTGGTGCCTGGTCTCCTCCATTCGACACTGCAGGGTCCTCACGTATTCGGTGTGTGGTGCAGGCAGTCTTTCATCCGGTAGCTTTCCTGTTGCTAGGTCGACTGGGAGGCGGATTTCATGGCTGAACATCAGACAAGATGGTGTGAACCCTGTGGCCTTGTGTTCAGCTGCCCGGTACACCATTAGCATGTATGGGACCCACTCATCCGAGTCGTGCTGGTCTTCCTCACAATATTTAGCTAGTTGTGTGATAAGGGTGGCATTGAATCTCACCACCATGCCATCACTTTGGGGTTGGAGTGGAGTGGTGTGGGTTTTGTGGACCCCAAGATGGCAATAACATTCCTTAAGGACCCAAGACTCGAATTCTCGGCCCTGGTCAGAATGTAACTCCCTTGGAACCCCAAATTAAGTGAAGACTTGTGTCACCAGGAATTCTGCAACCATCTCTGCTTCATGGTTGGGAAGGGCACACGCCTCTGGCCACTTTGAGAAGTAATCCATGGCAACACAAATATACTTGTTTCCCCTTTCAGTGCAGGGGAAAGGACCAGCGATGTCCATGGCCATGTGTTCCATGGGTTCCCCAGCCTGGTATAGCTGCAGGGTGGCACGTGTCGTCTGTGCAGGTCCCTTTTTTGCTGCACAAAGCTGACAAGTCTTGCACCACTCCTGGACATCCTGATGCAGGCCAACCCAGTAAACGCACCGCCGTAGCTTCTCCATTGTCTTCTTCATCCCGAGGTGGCCTCTGGTCTTCCTATTGTGCATTTCGCTCAGCAGTTCCTCACGTCGGGACAGTGGCACCACTATTAACCTCTGTTACTTTCCGATAGCAGTATCCAACCAACTCCGCTGTAATATGCCATCCTGCAGGCACAATGCCTCCCACTGATCTACAAGGCACTTGAGCTTTCCGGGATATGACTTCCCTGTGGCCGTTCTTTGACCTCTTCAAGCCACTGAATAATTGGTGCAGATCCTGGTCCTTCCGCTGGTTTTCCCTCCACCTCTTGTCAGTGTCAGTTACACTCTCACTAACCACCAACCGCCGACAGATGATCTCAGGATCACAACGAGAGCAGTGAACACAGTCAGGTTTCACAAGGATGGCGGATGAGGATGTCAGCATTACTGTGAGCACATCCAACCCGATGCACGACCTGGTATTTGTATTGTTCCAACTTCCCAAACCATCTTGCTAACTGGCCCTCTGGTTCTTTCAAGGTCTTTAACCATCTCAGGGCAGCGTGGTCTGTGCAGATGGTAAACTGTGCCCCATACATGTAGTGGTGGAAGTTGGCGAGTCCTTTCATCAAGGCTGCCAGCTCCTTGCGAGTGACACAATAATTTTTCTGGCTTGGAAAACTTGGAGTTAGAGGCTACCACGTACTCCTGACGGTCTGTAAGCTGTGATAAGACGCCCTTCCTGGCTGGCGTCTGTGCCCTGGAGTAGGAAGGCTGGGGTTTGGGTATGGTAATACTGTGCCTCTACCAAAGCTCGCTTCAAGGCTGCAAAGGCTTTGGCATGTCTCGTCCCACACAAAGCTAGCTCCCTTCCTAGTTAGCTGATGCAGTGGCATTGCTATGGTGCAAAACCTTGCCAAATCTCCGTAGTATGCACAGCCCCAGAAACTTTTACTCTGTTACATTCCTTGGCACTGCCAGCTTCCTCCTCAGTGATTTCCAACCCGTCTGCCCACTCCCTGCAGAAATGGACTTTTGATGAAAAGGGCTTTTTGGAAAGGTAGCTTTCCCAGCAGTTGGCAAGTATAACCATCCCTGTAACCCTTATTTATTGTATTCCCAAAGGCTCTACAAGTGTCTATCCAAGGGCACTTATAGTCCTACCTTCCACCTGTTTACCCTTTCCTTGACTTTTGGAAAGGGCTTTGCATTATTCAATTGTCTAAAGTTAAAAGATTTTAATCCTTATAATCAAAATCATACATTATACCTATTCAATTGATGTTAAAGGAAAAAGCTTTTGCCCAGCCAATTCAGGAATGGGGAAAGTGTATCATAGAGGCTATGATAGACTCCTGGGCTGAGCAAGTGGAGGCCTCTGTATTGTAACAAAATTCCAACAAAACTGCGGGCGGACTATAAACGGGGGATTGGTTAGTTAAGCTGCTTGACACAGTACCTCGTCAGGCGCTCCATTTCTCCTCAAAGGTTCCCAATTAACACTTGTCCACATTCCATTGCACTCCTGAACCCCAGTCTCGTTCCTTAGGTTCAAAACTTCAGGGCATTCACAAGACCGAAGGGCATACTTAAGTGCACGGGCCCTGAAAGGACAGTCTTCTCTTTATCTTCTCTGCCACTTCACTGATGTTAGATTGAGGTCCAATGTGGAAAACCATTGACCCAGTGATGCATACGGATGTCATCATGCGAGGCAAGGAGTGGATCGGTATCTTGACGGCGTTCGGCTTGGTAGTCCACACAAAGCACGTCTTCTTCTTGTCCCACGCATACATTGGACACCATGGACGTCTGAATGCTCTACAATGCCATCCATCTTCCTCCGGCGATCCCCTCCTCTCTTGCTGGGTATCTAGTATGGCTGCTGTTGGGAGGACTCTGTAACCTTCTTGCTGCTCATAGTAAGATGCTTATGCCCACTAGCTCAAGTCTCCCGACTGGCTTCTGTTGGGACTACTAGTTTGGCCTCCTCTCCTTGTCGGCCTCGGTGTGTCCTATGCTAAAACGGAGGTGTGAGAATGGTTGTCCAGAGGATAAGTGGCTTAGTGGTGGGTGGGATATGTGAGTCTGGGACTGGCAGTGGCTTTCCAGTGTGTCCTGCTTACATTCTTCCATTTCCTTCTGTTCCCTACCCGCACCACTGGGACATGTTCTCCAGGTCAGGTACCTATGGCCTTTTGCTGCTCCTATTCCCAGAATCCCCAAACCTCTACAATGCGGTATCCCAGCCCAAGCAGCTGGATCCTCCATCCACTAATATTGCAGGCATTCGTCACTTGCCCACACTAAGGCTCACCCCACTGGGCTCTCATTGCATCAGTCACCAGAATGCCACATATTTTGGTCACCTCGGGACAACAGGGTGCAACCAATCTCCCCAAAATGTCATCTCTGATCCATTGTCTGCCACAAACCTATCCGGCCAGCCACTCTCTGTGAGGTGCTGCTCTGCTGCTTAACTTGCGTGAGCTCCCTGCTTCAGCATGGACCAGTTTCCCTTTCCGCATATTTGGTCATTCCGTGAAAATGGTGACCTTATCGCCACACAGATTTTAGAATGGCAGTGGAATCCTCATCGAGCGCCTCTGCACCGTTTTTACTGGGTTCCCCCGGCCGTCGCCCACACTCCAGCAATTTCTGGCAAACAAAGGTTGCTCTCTCCTGGAAGGGGCCTCAGCCTGGGTTCTCTCACTATTGTAGGGCCTCTTTCTCTCTCCCATGACGGAGGGTAAAAAATTGGGAGTCACTTAAAAACTCAAATTCGCCGCGCGCAGTCTTCCTGCAGTTTTGCCGCTCGTGCTCACATGGCCTGAATTTGTTATAGTGCATCCAAGGTGCTTGGCAGAAATGGGTCCTCTTCCCATTGGTATGCCCGCACCAAACGAAATCTGGCCGTGTAGGCTCAGCCGCTCTTCCGTGTCTTTGTGCTGGCTGCCAAGCGTTGCAGGCCCTTACAACAGGCATACATCACATTTGGCACCTCCACCGCCCACTTTGCTAATAACAAGCTGGTATGCCTCTTCTCTCCTCCCCTTCCTCTACGCAGCCCCAAGGGCCTGAACATTCATAACCTTTCCTCGCATCGCTAGTCCATTTTCATTGTGGCCGCCCCAACACCTGCTATTCCAGCTGTCCTTTGTAGGGTGAAGGGAGAGGGGGAAGTGGCCCTCACAACATGCTGTTGAGACCAGGAAGGTGAAACCACTTCTGGCCTGAGGTGCAATGTTGCATTCTACCAACGCTTCTTTCTACATTGCTGCCAAGACTGCTGAGGCCCCTTCAAGCGTGACCATCTCTTGACGACAGGCCTCCACTTCCCTTGTCATTTCTGCTAGTTGGTGCCTCATTACCTCCAGCGGATCTTCCACTTCCCTCTTCACCTCCTTCTTTACGCAGGCACAAGCCTCATTTGTATAGTCATTAACCCGTGTCTCCATCGCATCCAATTCCAGCTTCACTGCATCCTTTAATTCGCGCATTGCCTGTAGTTGCTGTGCTCTCTCTTCAGTGGCTTGTACTGCCTGCTGTTCTATTGCCTCACGAGTCTGTGACAGCATCCGTACCATTGTCTCCAAATCCACCCCTCCTGTGCCAGGGGATGGTGAGGGTTGTGTGCCTGATGCCCCACCCGTGGACACTCATGCTCTCCCGCCATTCCCTGCGTGCCTTCTGTCCTGTCGTCTACCATATAGTCAGCCATCGCGTTCCACCGGTGCAAAGGTCTCACTCACTGTTCTCACTATCGACCTATAGATCCCACTCCAGTGTCACGTACCCCCCCCTCCCCACTCCCTTCTTCTCTCCTTCTGATGCTCAGTGTGGGGCGGGTCACGCACACAGACAGGTTCCCAGTACGAAGTGTCTCAGGCAACTTACAAAGTGTCAGGATTCTGCACTCCTTTACTGCCTGTCTTACTGGGTTCGGTGAGCAGCCTCTGACGAGTGTTCACGGGGATATGAAATGACAGGCAGGTAACAATCCACGGTTTATTGCAGTCCACAGTTTTTAGTGACAAAACGGGTCACGTGGGGGAAGGACGGTCACTTCACACACACACACGCACAGGACTCGCTCACGCACTGCCTCCCCTTTTCGCACCTCCCGCCAGTCAGTCACACTCAGGCAGCCAATCACCGCGCCGGAGTCTCGCGCCACCCTGCGGCCAGCCAATTACAATGCATTTTTGTAACAACATTATATCTTTGTATATGTTGACTATATTCCTGAATTGTACATTATACATTTATTGGTGAACCGTTCGTCTGGAATTCACCTTATATCTCCACACATCCGTCAAAACCAATATGTAATAGTAATGAAGTTTGTTGCAAAAGCAAAAGATATATTCTATTTAAACATCGAATGAAAAAAAAGTGTAAGAACTGACAAAAATCTAGTTAATGTTCTGAATGTCTATTCTAACGATCCTCCCATGTGAAAGCACTGCTTCTCGTCCGATCAGCGAAGTTAAGCTACGTTGAGTCTGGTCAGTACTTGGATGGGTGACCGGCTGGAACACGAGATGTAGTTGGTATTTTATTATATATGCTAAATGATGACTGACATTTCTTAAAGAGTTTATAGCATCTTGTTTTATATTTGTACATAGATATCAAGGGAAATTAAGCTCCAATCAATAGCACAGCAGTAATAGTAAATTTACCGTCGAAAAGAGGGAGAAGGACAGACAGAAAACAGTGGTAATTGTATTAGTAATAATATTAGTAATCATATCTGCAAAGAAAAATGCGAATTAAATGATGGTATCAAAGATAATAAAGAGTTTTCTGGCACGAAAGTTAATAGAACTGTAGCAGACATAAGGACATGGTAAATCATAAGCCAGCATTTGATTTACACCCTCAAGAGGTCGGCTGTGATAAACGGTATTATTAACGATGAAATTTCACTGATGTGACTGGAAGTCGTGTCTATGAAATTTACAACAAATACACATGGTATTATATTAGAGTAAAAATTATATATTTTCACCAAATAACAATGACTTAGTTGATGGCAGTAATCATCATATGCTTATAACAATAATAATTATGAAAATAATGATGAAAATACTAGTAATGATTATAACAATAGTAAACAATAAAAATCCTGATAAAAACAACAATAGTGCACAATAGGGGAAAAAATGTTGTACGAAAGCACTAAAATTTCAAATTCAATAATAATCGGCATTTTGTTATGATTGGCTTTCTTTCAGTTTTAGAAAGAGATACAGTTGCATGTGTCGTTTTTAAAACCATATTATATCATATTACAAAATTTTTTGTATTTGTGCACTTTGTATTCTTTACAACTTGCACAGTTTGAAATTGAAAAAAGGCTTCAGAGGGCGGAAAGTGTAGCAGATTTAGATTTAGAATTGATTTACTTGATAATGGTCGACTTGATTGATGCTACTAATAGTAGATTAGAAATTGACTAAAATGTGGGTTTTAATGAAGTTTGTGCAAAAGTAAAATATACTTTATTTAAAATGTTATAAAGAGGATGAGTTTAAATAAAATGGCTAAGGGTTTTTTTACCCATCCCAAACGATATCCTCTAAAAAACACCATTCTATAAAGTATGGATGAGTGCCGCCTGGAACGCTAGATGCTACTGGCATTTTATTATATTTAATGTTTTTATTTTTCTTTAAAATTTTAGCCCTTTATTTATAAAAAATCATTTGAATTTATACTTCAATCAAGACGAAATGAGTAAAAGTCAACGCCGTGGTTTTAGAGAGAAAGAAAAACTATACAAAAAATCATACGCTAAAAAGTGATAGCGATGGTTAAAATGAAAAATTATTGGTCCCCTTATTGTTTTTTGCATCTTTGCAATTTTAAACATATTGTATGCTTTATTAGTGAACTGTCCTCTAAAATTTCACCTATAGGGCCCGGGTATTGAGTCTTCCCACACACCTTGACACCAAATAGAATGTAATGGAAGGCGTTTAACCCCCAAAAAAAAGGGATACTTCTACAAAAATGCGTATGAAAATGTGTAAGCACTGACAAAATAGGTTATTATTCTTAAATTTACGTTCGATTAAATTTATTGAGAGCACCGTTCTCGCGGATCTTTAGGTGAAGCAACGTTGGATTGGTCAGTATTGGAGGGTTGACCGCCTAAAAACACAGATCTGTTGACTTTTTCTTATATATACTAAATGTGTTAATATGCTATTTTCGCACTTATAATTGATCTTCTGGTTTTTTAAAAAAAACAGAAATCAATTAAAATTATATTCTTAAATCCCAACATAAAGTCAACGCCGTCAGTTCAGGAGAGGGATAACAAAAAAGGGTGGGGGGGCAAAGAAAAGTGTTTATGATGTTATTAAAAACTATGAAAGGGAGTTAAAAAAATTCTATGAAAAAAAAAAACATTAAAAATGATATCAGTCTATAAAAAACTACATCAAGTTTAACATTTTTTTTTCGTAACATCCTTGAAAAATTCCAGAGCCGGAAAGGTTTAAATAAAACGATTGTGTCGTCAAAAGTAACCAGTAATTAGTACCCCAAAGAGATTTACTTCATTAATGATCGGCATCTGTGCCTGGTGAATCGGGGCTTTTGGGAAAACGTTCAAAAAAAAACTAACAGTTGGCGAGCTGCTATGGTTTTGCGCCCAGTTCTGTCCAAGCGTGACGTCTTTTTTATGGCTCCCCCATCGCGCAAGCACATGTACGGGAAATATTAAACACAGAAAAATTTCCCCGATAGGAATTTTTCTTAATCAATGCCATTGGGACGTCTGTCGTAGGTTAAATTTTTAGGTAAAAGAATTCATATACTATGTACCCCGTGGGTTTTTGTCTTGCGAAACATTTTTACATAAAAAGGAGACCTGGCATGTGTTCATGAAGGGACCGGGGGCAAACATGACGCGCTGGCTTGAGGGGAGGAGCGGGGAAAAAGCCGAGAGAGGGATTTGGGTCTGCTCCTGTGAAGACCTCGGTGTCCCCTTGTACCTGATATAACTTTGTGTTGCCCTGTTATAAGCTGTATCGTGCGGCCCCCCCTGTATTGTGCCTAAAAAAAAGTGTAGGGTAAATAAATGTGTAAAAAAAGAAAGACTGCATTCGTGTTTTTTTTCGTCCCTGCCTCGCCACGGGGCGTTACCCTTTCGTGGTGTTGGGGGACGCTGTGGTCTCGGTGCCCTTGAGTGTTCAGTGTTCACGACCCTGTGGATAGCACCCCGTCTCCCTAGCCTCCCTTGTGTGGTACGAGAGACGAGGCGGAAGGCTACAAATGTGTCAGGATGGGATTTGTATATTTTGTCAGTGAGACGACCGATTTATCATGTCGTCCAAAGATGCCGGCACCCTGGGGGAGAGGGGTTTGATGAGGCGGCAGGGTGAGGTAAGCCACCCAGAGGGACCGTCACTGCCATGCGGGCGGTATAGGGAGGAAAGGGGCACAAAGGGCGAGAGCAGGCACAAGGGCCCCACGATCAGGTGCACCATCTCGTCAAATGCAGGCAAAGAAGGCGAGGAACAGTTCTCCCAACTTGTTGGGTTACAGAGAAATCTTGCATCTGTAAAGAGGGAAACTCGCAGTACCCCGAAAAGGCCTGCAACGGCGTGAAGAGTGAAACTGAGGGAGGGGGCAGACCTAAGGACAGGTTCAGGGCCTGAGGGGGGAATGAGGCGGAAAGGCGGCGTCCGGGGTATTATTTGAAGCAGAGAAGGCAGAGAGGTTCTGGAAACAGATCCAAGTGTCAGTTTTCTGGGGTCTGTGGGGTCCGTGGCAGGAAACCCGGGCCCTCGCCGCATCTTGTCGGACCCAGTGGTCCTGCAGAAGGGGGGGACCCAGGGAAACCCCCCCTTGGGTATAGGGGGGCGGCAAACTCGGACCGGTAAAAAACCCGCCTCGTTGCCTCCCCCCCCCCCTTCCTCCCCCCCAGGTGTGTTAGTTCACGGCACGTGTTCTCCACCCTGACCCCCCTGGGCCCCCAACTTCTGTGAGGGTAACCAGCAAAAGTACACGGGAAGGGGGCCTGGGAGGCATATGTCGCCCAATTTGAAATGCTGGCATCTGCCCAGGGCTGGGCCAGGAAGAAAAGGCCCTGCAGCTGGAAACAGCGCAAAGGGGCCCCCGGGGTGGAAGTGCTGGGGCTCTCCGCCCCCCCAAACAGCCTTTACACCAGCTGGCAGGGTTTAAAAACCCCTTTTCGGCACCACCCCAGGCGAGGTTATCGGGCCCATTTTGAAAAGCGGACTCGTGAGCGTGGCGAGACACTGCCCCCAGCTGGCGAGGATAGGGGGCCGGAAAGGAAGTCTCCCCTGGGGCTGGGGAAAAGATGATCATTTCCTGGCCCCGATTTTTTTTGTTCGCTTGCAGGACCACAGCTCAAATCTACGTCAAGCAAAGGCCCCCTGAGGGCCTGCGGTGGCGCTGGGGAGGGGCCCTTTGGGGTTCGAGGCTTCCGAAGGCAAACCCGTGGGCCCAAAGGGCCGCTGCTCAAACCCCGTCATGACTTTCCGGGGGCCGAAGGGTAAAAGTGGAGAAGGCATTTAGAAGGGAGCCCAAGCCTTTTCCCAAAGGGTTTTTTGGGGGGGGAGAGGTAGGGGACAGACGTAGCATGTCAAGGGGGCGGAGAACACTCCTCTCAAGCAGACGGGTTCAACCTTCCGAGTGCTGCAAGGACTGTTTTTTCAGGTATGGTCACCATCCCCGTGCATTCCTAAGGCTAAGGAAATGGTACAGGCGGGAAAAATCGGACAGGGTGGGAAGGGGGCCCAAACCCCGCCGCCTTGGTTCCCGGGGCCCCCCTTGGGTAAGCTGCCGTGAACCACACGATGCAGATGGGGGGGCTCAGTAATGGGAGCCATCCCTGACTGGACACTGGGCTGAGAAGACCCTAGTGTGGGCCCGAATGTTTCGACTATCACTTTCCCGATGCACCACAGAGACTGTGTGGGGGTTTACGGGGCTTGTGTGCAGCAAGGGGGCCCGTGGAGGGTCGTACTGCGTGGGCAGCACGGTGCACGGCTGCCGGGGTATGTGGCCCATCTGGACGAGCACTGTTGCGGCCCTTTATACCTACGCAAGTAAGGCGCGTGTCGACCTTGGGTGAAGCTGGTGAGGGTGCACGGTGAAGAGTCCCTTGCTTCCAGAGGTTGGTGTGCAAGATAGTTACGGCTGAGGCTGCACCTTGCCCCCAGACAGAGTATAGAATCCGGTGCGCTTCAAAGTGATGCTGGAGTAGAGGGCCCCGGGGGCCCATCCAAACCTAGTGGCTGATGGCGTGCGGTTGGGCGGAGCCTGGGTTGGGCCGGGGAAGGGTTTTACAGTGTTGGTAGCTAACTTTTCCCCAAAAAGGGGCCTAAAGGGGCCAGCTGGGGCAAAGCTGGGCCTTGTGAGGAAGTGGGGCGTCCAGAAAAAGTCGTCGGGGGGGGGGGGCGAGGAGTTGGTTTGGGGGGTGCGTTGCCCGATTCCTCGAGGCTTTGGGGCCCGGCTGTGGCGTACTCCTGGGGGCCCTGGGGAAAAAAAAGATGACGTTTTGCCCCAGTACGGGGATGAGGGCGTGGCAGACCGACCGAGATGAGGGCGAGATTTTGGGCGGGGAGGGCGATGCAGCAGCGTCAGTGGGGACCCTACCAGGTCTTGGGACGGAGATACCCCTCTGGTGCCACTGTCAATCACCGCCGCCGCGACCCCAGCGAGGCGAAAAAAGCCGCGCTGGATAAAGATTTTTGTGTTTTTTGAGAAAGAATTTACTTAAATTTTTTGTAGTTTTTTTTCAGGGTTTTGTATGTCAGAGCAAAGACCCATAGTGCTAGCCTGGGGCTTTTCTCTGCGAAACATGTGTTTAACTGAAAAAGGATGACCTGGGCATGTGTTAAAATGAAGGGGCCCGGGCAAAAAATGCGCAGCTGGCTGTGAGCGGAGGAGCGGAGGAAAAAAGCCGGGGAAAGGAGTTGGGGGCTGCTCCTGTGAAGACCTCTGTGTGCCCTTTGGGCCTGATATAACTTTGTTTGCCCTGTTTTAAGCTTTCGTGCTGTCCCCCTGTATTGTGCCCATAGAAAAGTGTACGGGTAAAAAAACTTTGTAAATAAAGGGAAAAACTGTCATTCTGGGGTTTTTTCGTGCCCTGCCTCGCCACTTGGCTTACCCTTCGTGTGTTTGGGACGCTGTGGGGCTCGGGGCCTCTTGGAGCTGTTCAGTGTTTACGCCCTGTGGATAGCACGCCCTCTCCTAGCCTGCCTTGTGTTGTAGCGTGAGCGGGGTCGGGGTAACACTATTTTCAGTTATCATTTAAAAGATTTTGCGAAGAACACGAACTGCTAGATAAATCGAAACAAATAAAATTGTGGTACTTTTCAAATTTGGGAAATACGTGTTTGAATGAAATTCCATTTCACTTCATATTCACCATACCTTTCCGGGATTTTTTCATTAACTAAAAGGTTATGAATGGCATTATAGATTGTCACATGAAAAAGTTAATCCAAATATTTAGACGAAAGAAAGCTTATTTCCCAAAAAATTTTATAACGGTATTTTCTCGAAAGACTGGAAAAGGACTGGCTGACAAATTTCTTACCGTGGAAAAAACTTTCTCTCCCAACCCTTTGGAAAGTTACATTTACAGGAAAAAAAAATAGTAGGGAGCAGAGACCCAATTTTCACTGTATCTGATCAGTACAGATATGAACACATATGCATTTGGTTAGAAGAATGGCATTGCTTAATAATATAATAAAAATAAAATATCAAAAACAACAACAATAATAATAACAAAATAAAAAACAAATTTTATTAGAGGGGGCTTATTCTTACACTAATTTTTGTTTAAACGAAAATAATGAAGTAAGATATCGAGATAATTAATGGAAAATTTTAAATTTTTGGGAAATGCGCAACGTTCGATAATGTAGTCCAATGCAGAACAGTTAATAACCCATCGAAAAAAAAACAACTATTCTTCACCTTAGACGTAGTGGGCCCTATATCTTTTTTAAAACTTTGTCCATTTTGATCTCCCCTTTTCCTTTTCGAACTGGAATCCCCTCAGTGTAAAATAGGGAGACCCCGGGTATTATACGTTATCTCTAACCCCTATTTGAAGTGAATGGGGTTTAGATCACGGAAAAAGCCCTATAGTCTTACCGCGACATGAAATAAAGAAAAAATGGGGTTTTCTACATGCCAATGATGATACCCGAGTACTAATTTCACCATAAACACCCATACAAACGACGGACCCACACCCACACACCCCCCACACACACACACACACAACACACCAAACCCACACACACACACACCCAAAAAAAAAAAAAAAAAAAAAAAAAACAAAAAAAAAAAAAAAAAATATATATATATAATATATTAAAAATAAAATTAAAAAATAAATTTTTTTTTAAAAAATATTTTTAAAAACAATTTGGGTTTTTTGGGATTTGGGGGGATTGGGGTTTAAATTATAATTATAGGGTAAAATTTATAAATAAAAAAAAAAAAAAAAAAAAAAAAAAAAAAAAAAAAAATGAAAAAAAAAAAAAAAAAAAAAAAAAAAAAAAAAAAAAAAAAAAAATTTTTTTGTAATGAAAACAATTCAGTTTTTTTTTTCCAAACGGAAAGAAGCCCCTTTAAAAAGTTTCTTACCGCGGGGCCCTTTTTTTTAAAAAAGTTTTTAAAAGGAAAAAAAGGGTTTAACCCTCCCCTTTTTTGGGGAATGTTTGATACAAAAGTATACTTACCCCCATAAAAAAAAAAAATGGGCACATCCCGTGCCGGAAAAACCCTCACACAAAACAAAACCCCCACCACCCCCCAACACACACACACACACACACACACACAACACCACACACACACACACACACACATTTATATATATATATATATAATATATATATATATATATATACATGTATGTATGTAGTTTAATATGTATATAATGCATATATATATAATAATATAAAATATATAAATAAATATATAAAAATATATATATAGGGCCCGCGGTGGCCGAGTAGTTAGAGCTCGACTAAAAACTGTCAGACGGCAATCGATTTTCAAAGATTCGGTCCCCGGCCGGCGCGTTGTTCCCCTTTGGGGAAGGAAATTCACCTCGATTGCCCCACCTAGAAACGACTACGCCTTGAGAAGTCATATGTCGTAGAAGTCACCGCCGTGGTGCAACCGCGGTTTATTAGAAAGGGGTCCAAACAGGGGGGGCACTGCCTTAACCTCTCGTAGGAACTGAGAAGGCATGTCCTAGTGGGGGAAAGAAGGCTGTAAAAAAAAAAAAAAAAAAAAAAAAAAAAAAAAAAAAAAAAAAAAAAAAATTATTTTAAAATATTATTAATATATAAAAATAAATATATAAATAATAGGAATTTTATAAAAAAAATATTAATATTAAAATATTAATTTTTATAATTATATATATATAATATATATATTATACGTACTATGCACCATACACATACATATAAATATATTAATAATTAATAAAAATTTTAATATATATAAAATTATATATTATATAAATAATTTTTAATTAATTTTTTATTTTATAAAATATTATATATACATATTATTACATATATATATATATATATATAATAAATAATAATAATATATATTGTGTATATATAATAATGATATATATTTTTTTTATATAATTATATATATATATACCTATATTTATATATATATATATATATATATACAATTTTAAAAATATATAATATTATATATTATATTATATATATTTCATATACATAAGTCTTTTTTCTTTTCCCCAGTGCCCCATGTGGCTGTTTGCTACGGGCTCAAAGTCCCAAATAGGAACCTTCCTAGCGAGGCGTAAAACGTTGTTATTGTCTCCCTTGACCTTCATTTCGGCCAAAGCCGAGTGGTAAGGCCGCCTAGCCCTCCCCCCCCAGGGGGCTGCCCTTTACCTGTGACCAGCAACCGATTCCCCATTTGACTCTCTCGTGTTTTCCCCATACTGGTGTGGTACTCTTAGAAAAAAAGAGTTATGCCTTTATCCAGATCAACCCGAAGGCATTAAAAAGGGGGTTTTAACCCCATTAATCGGGAGGGCGGGCGCTGCGGGCGCTGCATCCTTCCCGGGCTCGCAGCCCCAACAAAAACACAAACCGTTTGAAAAAAACACGCTAGACCGTTTTCCAAACTGTCTAAAAAAAAAAAAAAAAAAAAACCATAAGTACACGTTTGGGCCCCCCTCCCTTCCCTTTTTTATTTTTTCCCTTTCCCTCCCATAAGGTGAAGCGTTTTTTTTTTGGGGGGGGAAAAGTGCTAATTGACAGCAAATGGCACTTTCTACATATTCTTTTTCACCTCAGATACTTTTCATGGATCGGAGTGGTCAAAAACATGAATATCTTCATTTTAAGTAGTTAATTAATTTTCGTTTTAGAGATTTTGTGTTTCCGCAAAGAATTTTAATGCGTTCGTGTTTTTATTTATCACGAATATCATTTCATTTTATCTCATTCCTCCCCGCCCAGCCCTGACCACGTTTTCTCTTCGCTTGTGGTGGGTCGTTGTGGGTTTTGACCTGACCTCACCTTTTCCCTTTTTTTGGGTCATCCTAGGGATTAGCGTAGCATTGTTACGTTGCTTTTTGGTGACCGTTCTATCGACGCTAAAACGGAGCTTTAACACAAATTTATTAAATTTACGAGTGCCCATCACAAAAAAAGAGCAGGTTTTTATAGATTTTTTGGCTCGATTGCTTTTCTATGGATTTTGGTATAGGGTTCCCCCCCCCCGTCAATGGCTAACAGTAACTAGACAGGCTACCCCGGTTCAGATTTTTTGGGTCCGAAAAAATTTGCTTTCAAAAAATTGTGAAAATTTTTTTACATCCCTTCACAAAATGCGTACTTTCTGTCGACATCTAAAAAAAAATGAACCCAAAATTTAACCTTTATTAAAACCCCTTTGATTAAAAAGATCACCTGCTCTAAAGGGGTGCAGAGGGGGCACTACGGCATACATTTAAATTTCGTTTTCTTTTTACCCCCCATACGCTGTCTATTAAAGGGGGAATGTTTGACTTTTTGAACGACCGTCCCATAATTTCTTTAGTTTTTCTGTATGGTATTATCTTTTTTAAAGGCGAAAAAAATTTTTACACAGACAAGGATTGGCCCGAGAATCATGCTAATTGCTACTTGTCAGTTTGCCTTAAAAAAAAAACGGAATCTAGAGGCTTTATCGCAGCGCCAAATCTTGTATTTTTTAGTCTTGGGGGGGACGGCGCTGTGAAGACAAAAAACCCTTTGGGTCAAAGGTCTCGGGGCCGTCGGTTTCCTTTTAATAAAAAAATAATAGGTTTATGAGATTTGAATGGCTCATACGGCTACTTTACTGTTGATTAGGGGTTATGTCTCACATTCTACTATCTATATTTTTACATCATTGTTAAATCCATTATTAATATAGTTTTGATTTTAACCATTTAATGGTAATGATATAAAATAAAGATATTATAAGGAAAATCATGATAATAACAATGAAGTGATGGATATTAAAATAAAAATGAAAAATTCTTTTGTATTTTGCTTTAAATTATGTTATATTTCTTTAGTAGATGTCGTTTGGGAATTTTTTGGTACTTGATGCCTGTGAAAAAAACTGGTTCTAGAAAAAAAAATACTCACATTTAAATTTTACTTTTTCTTTACTAAATTATAATGAAAATAAGATTATTTTATGAAAATGATATTGTTTATTTTTCTTTTATTATTGTTGTTTTGTGTTTTGTTTTTTGCTACGCCGGTTTTTGTCTCTGTGAAAAAAACTGTGTTAACAGAAAAGCATGCCCGAGCATGTGTTAACATGAAGGGACCGGGGCAAACAAGAACTGGCTGTGAGCGGAGGGGGGAGGAACAAGCCAAGGAGACGCGTTGGGTGCTACTCCTGTGAAGACCTTTTGGCCCTTGTGACCTGAAAAACTTTGGGTTGCCCTGTTTAAAGCTGTATCGTGCAGTGTGACATGCGGGTTTTCCCCCTGTTTTGCCTATAAAAAGTTGGGGGTAAATACTTGTGTAAAAAAGGAAAGACTGTCATTTTGTTTATTTCGTGCCCTGCCGGGGCCACGCAGCGTGGCCAGGCGGGTGTTCGGATGCTGTGGTCCCGGGTGCCTCTTGGAGCTGTTCATTTTCAGACCCTGTGGATGGTTAAGGTTAATGGTTAAAAGCAAGAAAAATGTTCTAGACATCAAAGGTCTGTACCTATATTTAAAATGTTGGGGAAGGGGTGGTTGATTATGTTTTAGTTGACAAAGCGGGGCAAGGATTGGTGGTGAAAGGGTTGGGGGTCGGGGGAAAGGGAGTTAGATTAGTGAAGGTATGTATGCTTTTGGGGGAAGGGAAATGGTTGGAAAGCAGAAAGTGGGGGATTCTGTAAGGATGTCTGATAGGTTGGGGGGTGGTAAAGGGGGATAGGTGGGGGAAACAGAGGTACGGGTTGTTTAAAAACTGGGCACGCAATAGGAGTGTGGGATTGAAAGGGAACATTACAAAAGGGAAACAAAGGGGTGGATCAGATTGTGACATCAATAGGAGTGTTTTGACGGTGGGGGCCAAATGCAAAGCGGGCGGGGGGCCCCCCAAGCTGTTCCTGAAAGGGAGCTGACCAGGGGAAATGATATTTTTACAGAATGTATTTATTAGTGGGGGGCTTCCCAAAAAAAGATTGCCATCGTTTATCAAAAAGGGTCTTAAAGGGGGGTATAATCCGGGGGTGGATACGTGAAAAGCGTGAGGGGTTGATGTGGAAAGGGGCGGGGCATCTAGTGTACTGCGTTTTCCCGGGGTTTCCCAAAACTGGCGGGGCACCCAGCAAAATTTTGATTTTTTTTAGGGCTTTGTGGACAGTAGAACAACCGTTCGGGATCTTACCAACAAGGGGGTTGGTGGGTATTGCTTTAGAATTTAAAGATTTTTTGGGAGTCAGAAAATTTGTCAAAAGGAAAAGGAGAGTGATATATTGTTTTAGACAAAAGGAGTGCATACAGTTCTGTAGAAGCACATGGTTCAGGGGGAAAAGGGAGTATTTGAAAGTATGGTTGGGATGATTACTAAAAACCAGCAGGGGGTGGTTTTGGGAGCCATTAGTTTAGGGAAATCTAGAGGAAGAGGGGAGACATGGCAGGAATGTGTAGAAGGACAGTAGGGGGGTTTTATTTTGGTGGGTGGGGAAAAAAGAAGACAAAAATGGGGGGGAGGTATAAGCCAGGGGGGACGGAAAGGGCGGAACGGGGGAGGGTTGGGGAGGGGGGGAAAAGGGGAAAGGGGGAGGAGGGTACCCTGCAGTGGAAGGGGTAGGGAATCGTGGGATGAAGTAAGGTAAAAATAGGGGGGTGGGGTAGTTGTTTAGTGAGGGAAAAATTTGGGGGAATCGAACTAGATGCATAAGAGAAGGGGACACGTCGAGAGAGATGGGATGCCTATTGTGACAGGCTTTTCCCCTGGGAGGGCAAAAGGGGCCTATGCTAAGCGAAGACCACAGTGATGGATTGTTCAAAAAGGGCAAGGAGAGAAGTTGAACGAGATGATTGGCACCAAATCAAGAGTGGAGAGATCAAGTAACATGAAAATGAAGGAGAATTTTGGGGTCTGAGCCCATGATATATGGGATAGGTTTTTAAATTCGAAAACGGCGGAGAGCTTTTTTTTTTAATGTTAAATATGGTCTCGCCAGGACTTTTTAGTCAAAAAGACCCTAGGAATTGCCAGAGGAAAACCCTTGGAGTGGAGTCCAATAAAAAAGTGGGGGTAGGGGGTACACTGAGCGAGAAAAAGAAAGGGAAAGATTTAGAGGTAAAAAAGCGGAAGCCTGGTTTGTGGCCCAGGAAGATACTGTGAGATTGAGATTGAAGAAATTGTAGAGATTTGGGATGGATTTGCAGAGGCTAGATGGTTAAAACACACAATATGATACCGGGGTCCCGGGGGTAAAAACTGGGCAATATATTAACCAAAAGGAATAAGTGGTACGGCACACGCCTTGTGGACCCTTTGAATTTAGGAAAAAAGATGATGTGGCAGAGGCAATTTTGACCTGGAAAGTACTTGGGGGAGGAAGGCTTTATGAGACACCCATTTTCACGTTGCCCAAAGAGGCAATTTTTGGAGAAAATGTACCCCATGTCGTATCATATGCTTTTTTTAAACAAAAAAAATAGCTAGTCGGATTCATGGGTGCAAATGCAAGTAAAATATGTCTCTAAAAGACAAGGGGGTCACTGTGCTTCTGGCACGGCGAAAACCCAATTGGAAGGGGAGAGAAGATTGTGAATTCAAGATTTCCACTTTAAATGGAAGTTTCCCCTTCGCTCTAATAGTTTGCACAGCGCAGTTATGCGATGGGGGGATAGTCTTGAGGGAAAGGGGGCCCATTTATTGGGTTTCAGGAAGGAGGTAAGAGCTTCTCGCCAATTAGAAGGAAAAATTTTCCCCGATGTCCCTATGGGTTGTAAATTTTTAATTGAAAGATAAGGGGGAAGATGGGGGGGAGCATACGGTAGGAATACCGTCAGGGCCTTTAGGTGTTACGGCCCGATTGTAGGGCAGCAATGATTTAGAGGGAAAAAAAGGGGTTTTTGGGTGTATTTAAAGCATTATGTATCTATATAGGTTTGATTACATAGACATTTTTAGTGAGTATAATGTATAGTGTATTTTTTTTTTTTTACATACATGCATATAAAAGATATAATTATATATAATATATATTAATAAAATAATATTATAATATATATATAATATATAAAATTATAATATATTATATAAATTAAAATACATATCATATAATATATTTTAATATTATATTATATATAATTATATTTTATATTTATACATATAATATTTTATTTTATATTATTATATATAATATTTATATAATATTTTAATATCATAGGCGGGGGGCGGTCTTCCCCGGGGGAGCGAATGTGAAAATTCAAAATTTAAATATTAAAAAAAAAAATATGATTCCTGTCATAGGTGGTGGGGGGAGTCTTTGCTTTGGGGGGGGGGATTTAGTTACCGGGTTTGGTGGCGAAGCGATCTTCCCTTTGGGGGAGGGGGATTCAAAATCAAAACTTTGACTATTTAAAAAAAAGCAAACATACTTCTGCCAAAAAAAAATCCAGTAAATTCCCCTAAAAAATTATTTACTGTCCTTTCAGTTGTAATTCCCTTCACAACATTTAAAACAATTTTTTTCAAAATTAAAGGAGTCCTTTACAGATTGATGCAAAGTCTTCTGTGGCGTTTCCCGCAGGTTTACTTTGTTATGGGATAGGGGTTTGACCAAATCCTTCCTTCACTACAGTTTTAAATGTTTTTTAAAAGCTTGTAATTTGCACCAAAGCAAAATGCGTTGTGCTAGGCCCATCATCCCTGTAACGAATTTTTATAACCTACCCCCCCCCCTCCATCCTGTACTATCATAGAGGGCAAATTGAGTAGCTTGAAACCTTGTTCTATAATGTTGTGTGTGGTGGGAGCCCATAATTAAGGGTAAAAAAATAACCAAAAAGAAAATTTTTTATTTTTAAATTTTAAAAACTTTGCATATTTTTCAGACATAAAAGTCAATTAAACCAATATCCGTTCTTATTTTGATCAAAATAGATTGCGAACTCATTACGGGGAAAAAAATAACAAATATTTTTTTGAAAAAGTATTTTGCATATTCTTTATATTAAAATTTTAATTAAACCCTTTTTTTTAAAAAGTGATATTTTGGGTTTTTACTCTGATAATGTAATTAACCTAGAATTTAATTTATTTTTCTGTGAAAAGTTTTTTAAACAGGGCAAAAAAAAAGTGTCTAAAATTTCATGCTTTTTTTTTGACTCGACTGAGAAAAAACGAAACTTACCCATAATTATCTAATCTAATACAATATATAATAATTGTTAATATATAATGATCTGTTGTTCGCGTGTGTGTGTGTGTGTTGTGTTGTGTGTGTGTTTGTGTGTTTTGGTGGTGGGTGTGTGTGTGTGTGTGTGTGTGTGTGGTGGTGTTTGTGGGTTTGGTGTTTGTGTGTGTTGTGGGTTGTGTGTGGGTGTGTGTGTGGTGTGTGCGTGTGTGTGTGCGGTACGTGTGTGTGTGGGTTTAATATTTATTTTTATTATATAAGTAAAAACAAAGGGTTGTAAAAACCCTTTTTGGGTTTTGCAAAGTTTTAGTACACAAGAATGGTTTTGGAGGGGGTAATTTTTTTTTAAAATTATTACAGTAAAGATTTTTAATTTGTAAAAATGTGTTTCTCTATAAAAAAAGTGATACATGGTGGGAAAACTGCATTTTTTCATGAAAAGAAAAATATGAATTGACCTACCCTAAAAAAACCTTTGTATTTCATATGAGGAGGCACATCTTTTATTTTTTTAAAACATCCCCAATTACAAAATTAAAAATCTTTGATTTTTCTCTTAGTCTAGGCATCCGAACATCCTTACTAATGACTTTGGTAAACGGGAATGATTCACCTAGATTTGGAAAAGACCTAGGCTTACTTTTAAAGACCCTTTGGGTTTCCATCTGTAAAATAAAAAAAAACAAAATGGATTACACCCCCATTTTCCCTTTTATTGTGAATTTATCTTTGCTATTAAAATAGATGGTTCACTTTTTAACCTCCTCTGTGGAACTGTATAATATCTGTTTTCATCTTCATACGTAAATATGCCCCATGGGCATTTAAAAAATTCAGCACCGTAGAGAAACAGTCAAAAATTATCGTCCCACTTTTTTAAAATTTAGGGGTTTGTCCTTGGGAAAATACTGAATAAGACAATAAAATGTCTCACTAGCTGTTTTTCCCTTAATGTTACATATATTGGAAACAAAAGGGCACAGTAATATTTTCCAAGTTAAAAAAAGGATTTCAGATACGTTAGCATAAAAAAAGCCAAGTAATTTTGTTATTTTTTTATTTAAATTTTAACTTTATATTTTATGTAAAAATTCACCCACTAAAGATTATATCATCATTTAGGGTGAAAAGTGATTGCTTCTTTGCCCTTCTAGTTGCCATATAGAAAAAGAAAAATAAAAGTAATTAAATTATCTGTATACAGTTTGGCACTTCAGTTGGGAAAAAAAAAAGATACAGATAAAAAATTCAAACCCCTAAAAAGGGACCTAAACAACCTTATAAAGCGACATTGTGATTTTCATATCCACTTCACTTTATTTTTTTTTCAAGTTACAATGCCCCTTTTTGTTTGACTTTTTTTTTTTTTTTTTTTTTCGAATATTTTCAAACCATATACACAGGGGAGGTTTGCCTGTGAAAACCCTATCAACTGAACAATTTTCTGAAATATTTTTGTGAAAAATCCAGCATTTTTGCGTATGCTGCAAGTACTCTTTGTAAAAAGTATTCTTACAAAATGATATAGGGTCAATTCTTTAATAAAAAAGAAAAAATAGCTAGCAAGTATTACATGTTCAGAAAGCTTATTAACATCAACCTGTACATAAAAACTCACTTCTCACTGGCCTTGAAGGGAATTGTCACTTTATTAAAGGAAAGGGGGATACAAAATTCTACATACGAGCTTAGCTCCCATTGTTTCCTCCCCTTCATGAAAAGCAAAAACAAAAATATACATATCCAAAAGAGAGTACTATCCCCTTTCAGCCCCCTTACAATGGCTTGTGTTTTTCTGTGCAACCCATAAATAATATCTTCATATCTGTACTGTTTTTGTTTTTCTGAAAAAAAACCTGTAAAAGTACTGAATGAGCTGCTTCACTTAAATATTTTAAAAATTGTTAGTTAAAACAAGAATAATAAAAAAGATAAAAAAAAGAATGCATATCTAAAAAAATCTGTTTTTAGTTTTTATCTTTTTCTCTATTTGGAAAGAAAAGCATAGATTTTTTTATATTGCAAATTTTTACTTTTAAAAAATTCCCTTGTGATTCAGAATTTGCATATCTTTAAAAATAAAAAATATGAACATAATATATTGACAATAACCCCTTTTCAATTTTTTGTTTTCAAAAAGGTGTACATTTTAAATTTATATTTCTGGGGAAATAAGTTAAAATTTTTTAAGGATTCCTGTCTAATTTTGATTAAAGTTTACTATTTTAGATTTTTTTTTTTTCTTTTTAGAAAAAAAAGGGTTTAAATAAAGTTTCAATTTTTCATTTACTTTCACCCCTGTAAAACCAAACAAAAATTTTTACATAAACTGCTCTCCCAAACCTGGCTTTTTCTTTGTTTCCCCATAAAGGGATTCCTCTTGAATAAAAATAGTTTTCCTTTTACAAAATGCTGACTTGCAGGTTATTTTTCATTTTTTTAAAATCTTCCTAGCATTTTTTTTTACCATTTCCTATCTTCATAAAAATCGTAAATTCTGCCCTTTTCAGAAAATTATTTTCAAAAACCGGGGTATTTAATTTGGTACAGCAAAAGACTTTGAAAATGATTGTTTGAAGGTAATTTCATGTCCCGACCTAAAATTAGGATATGTAAAATCAGTCAAGACGTTTGTTTTTTTCCTTAAAATTCGGCAATACGCCAATGGCCAGAAAGAGAAAACACTCTATTTTGGGACAGCTTAATATTTTTTGTACTCGAGGAGGGTTTAATTAAATTCTTTTTGTGAAAAGTCGGGTTTTCTGTGCCCGGCAACATCCACGAGAAATTTTACGATATCACCCGTGTAAATAAATTTCCCTCACCTTGTCTTCCCCTGTGCCCTGGAAAAAAAGTATTATTAAATATAATTACGAAAGCATCTGTTTAAAAAATAAAGAAATAGAAAAACTAACAAATAAAAAGTAAACTTTTTCCCCAAAATGCTTAGAGTAAATTACAAAAGATGACAAAAGACATTAAGAAATTTTATCTAAACCTTACCTGCTGAATATTAAATGGCTGATCCGGGTGATACATCAATGAGGATGCATCAAACTCTTTTTCAATTTCGAAGTTTTTCCAAAGGGGGTTTTTATTTCTACTGCGGAAAAAAATAAAAATTTATTCACAGACCATTGCAAAAAGGATGGGGGAAGAAAAAGAAAAAAAAAAAAAAAAAAAAAAAAAATATAATTTTAAAATTATTAAAATTATATATTATATATATATATATATATATAATATTAAAATTTATTATTATAATTTATTTTATAATTATTTAATCTATATTTATATATATATAAAAATTTTATATATATATTATATAATACTTTTTATATTTATTTTTATATATCATTTTAAAAAATTCTGTTCTAAATTATCAATACATATATATATATATATATAAAATTATAATTATATTTTTATATATATATATATATTATATAATATATATTATATTTATTATATATATTTTATTTATATATATTTTTATATATTATAATTTTTATATATATATATATTATATGTATATATTTATTAAATATATATATTTATTAAAATTATATATATATTTTTAAATTTTTAGCACTTCAAAAAGGACAAAAACATTCTGTAATTTAAATGCATATCACTAATTGGAAAATAATCACTTGTATGGGGATGTACCTTTTAGCACCCCCGGGTCCATTCTAAAGTTTCTTTGTATTGAGCCCCTTGATAGTCTTGATCTCGGTCAAGACCCAAAGATTTGGAAACTTGCAGAGACGTGCATGGAATTAAAATTGTGGAAGAAACCCACCTAGAAATTGGGGAGAAAAACTGTCTCTTAATTCTTTTGAACCAAAAATTTCATTATCAAAAATGTCTAAACCAAAAAAGCTCATTTGGAAGTTTTAGCTGTATTTTTTTACAAGGAATGAAATTTCATTTAAACAACATGATATCACAAATATATATATAAAATACAAAGAGGCTGAATTTTATTTTGTGTTTCCCAGACATCCCTGTTCCTAGACCGACTTTTAATCCCTATTCAAAAGTCCCAAATATCACAAAGGCCAGAGCGAAATGGATACTTAGAATTTGGGGCAGTGAAAAATAAAAACTCCTCTTTCTCGCAAGGTTTTAATCCTCATCAGTCACCCATATAAATGTCCATGACAGACGGGAAAAAAAGAAAAAAAATGAACATAAATCTTTTTGCTTTTTTTAACAGAACTAATTTTGTCTTTGAGATAAACCTCATTAATTTTGGAATATTATAAATGTATCAATTCAATGAAAACCAAAAAAAAAATTATCTACCTTTCCAATAGTTCTGCGTCTAAACATCAGTTTTGATTGGCCAAGGGAAAGCTTTTTGGCCCCAATTGCATCAGGCTGAGTTCCACAAGTGACTTTGAATTGACTCCATTTGCTCCACTGTCCCAAGATGCTAAATTTATTCAGGGCAAGTTTTGGGGAAAACCGGGTGAACAATAGGTTGACCATAGGATGTAAAGAATAAAAAATTTTAAAATTTTTTAAATCCTCTTTCAAAATGACACACATTTTTCCCTTTAAAAGCCAAATCTGGGGAAAATTTTTAAACATTAAAGCAATAATAACAGACAAATGGGACAAAGTACAATATTCGTCTATGTTTTTTTAGAATCAGAAAAACTCCTCCTACTTACCTGGATCTTTTAAATAGCGTTAAATTTTCCGTTCTTTATCGTTTTCCGGACACTATCTCCCGGGGGAAAATTTTGGGGAGTTCCTCATCTATTTACTTTTCCAAAGAGTGCACGCGACCTTTGTCGTGAATACACAGCAAGAATTTTTTAACCCTTTTAAGGGGTGGGGCCAAGATTCCCCTGTTTTGTTCCATTCTCAACAGACGTTCCTTAAAATTAAAAAAACTATAAAAACCCTCTTTTAAAAGAAAAAAGAATCAAAAGATGTAAAAAAACCCAAAGGAATTTGTCTGTAAATAAGAATTATGGGAAAACATAATAAAAAAACCTTAAGAAGAAGAGAAGAGAGAAGAGAGAAAAAGGAAAAAAAATACAAACCACAACTTTACTATAGACTTCCTTGAAAAGGTGTGTCAAAAATTGGTTTCCCGTTGGGAAAGTATACTTTTGTAACCACTCCAGCAATGGCAATCCATAGCCCTCCATTTTTGGGAAATTGAGAAGTAGTATGTGTTTCTATCATCCAGGCATATAAAGGGGCTGTATTTTGGAGAAAAAAAATTGTATAAAACCCAATTTATCTTGAAAATAAAAACTTTTTCAAAATGAGATCACACCAAATTTTAGAAAAAAGGGTTTTTTACCAACATTACCCAAAATCAAATTCCCTTTGGGAGTCATTAGTAAATTTTGAGTCGTAAAAAATCCCGCTTTGAGGTGATCAAGTTCTTCAAACTCTCCAAAAACTCAATCTTTAAAAATGAAATTAAGGAAAAGCTTAAAATTTACCATGTATTTCAATTTTTCCTTTTTCCAACAATTGTATAGTTTTCTTAAAACCATGTTTTTTTTTCTTAGCATAACTTTTAAAATAGTTAGACCTTTTAAAACCCCCAAAAGAATGAATAAGATAACTCGGGGTGAAAGATGTAACATTTGTTTTTTTTTTTTTTTTTATTGTAATTATTGATGCCCCTTTTTTATTGTTCTTTACCCCCTATTACATATTCACTGTATGTGAAGAGATAAATTTTCACTGCAATTTTTTTTTTTTTTCCTTTTTTGCATTTCTTATGTCCTCTGTGCACACAACTTGGGGACTTTTTATCCTTTTGTACCCACAACTTTAACCCACAAACCCAAAATCCACGTCTACTGTTTTTTTTTGTGAATTTTCTTTACATCCTATCTCTATCCTTTGCAATAGATGGCCCCCTAAATGCCACCCAAAAAGTACTAATTTTTAAACCCCCCCCCCCCCCCCCCCCCGTTTGTTTTCCTTTTTTTTCCTTGGTTTTTTTTTTTTTTTTTGGAAAAAAAAAAAAAAAAAAAAATCAATCTTTTAAATTCAACTTTGTCTTACTGTTATTACATTTATTTAAAAATAAAAATAGCAGAAAAAATCAGGAAAAAGGGTAAACAAGACAGCTATGGGCCTAAAATTGACTCTACACATCAATGAAATCCCATTATTGGGGGGGGGGAGGAGGGTGGGGAAGGTTAAAAATGAATGGCACAATCTTTTCTGGGGCATATTGTTATATATTTTGCATCTGAGATGGGGGCATTTTTAATTTCCGGCTCTTGTTTAAAGTTTTTATTTCTACAGTCAGGACATATTTTTTCCAGACGCAAAAATACGAAGACTTTAGGAAACCTGACTTACTTTTTTTAGATCACCATAGTTGATATTACTCAAATCAGCATATTTTAAATTTTAAAAGCTTGCCCCAGAATCAGGCAGATCATAACCTCATATGAAAAAAGAGGAAACAATTCTACAGTATTTCCTTTGGTTGAGAACACCCAAACCCTCCCTGGGAGATGATTAAAGGGTTGCTTCAGTAGAATGAACAAAAATGCCTACAAAAATCCATGCTGACTAGCTCCTGGAAAGAATTTGAAATTTTGATGGTTTAAATCAGTTTTTATTGATACTATATCAAGATTAAAAAGTATTTTGCATTTGCCTGTAGTGAATTTAATACGTTTTTTATTTTTATATGAATAACAGGAACTTCTATTTTTTTATGAGGTTTCTGACAATTTTTTCTTAAATTCATTAAATTTAAATAAACTCAAAAAACACAAACTACAAAATTTATCTTACCAGCTTGATGAAAATTCTCCATTATTCTGTAAATTGTCCTTTTACTAATTTTGGGAAACATCAGGTTTCAAAGACAAAACCTATTTTTTGTTTTTTCTTTTGTGTTCCTCCTTTTGGGAGAGTATCCATGTCATGGCTCATGCTCGCGGACAGTTTTTTCTTACGCCCTGGGGAAAAGTTTTAAAGTTGGATTCTGTGCTCCTTTTTGAAGACCTGAAAAACTGTGAATGTAGACTTCGCTAAGGCAGAATCTGCGACCTCTCTTAGGGTTCGTTTTTTCTTTAAAAAAAAGACTGGAAGTTGTGAAAAGAAGGTACGTGTTACATTTTGACCATTTAAGATAGATTATTTATTATTTATTTTCAAAAAATTTGCTGATGAAAAGGAAAAAGTATGGTAAAAAAAAAACCATGTAAAATTTTTTGCATAAAAAACCCTCTCAAAAAACTTTCCGGGGAAAAGCTTTCAGTACATCAAAAAAAAATATTGATGAAAAAACAAAATCGAAAGAAAAAATCGGGAAACAGAAAAAAAGGAAAAAAAGGAAAAAAAACAAAAAAGAAAAGGGGAAAAGAGAGGAGGGGAGAGAGGAGGAGAAGAGGAGAGAGAGAGGGGAGAGAGAAGAGGAGAAGAGAGAGAGAGAGAGAAGAGGGGAAAAAACGACCAATAATCTCTCCCTCTCGCAAAAGACAGCGCCGTGTTGTCTGCTGATGTCTTTGTCGGCAGCACTCTTTTCAATTTGGGCCATTCCCCCATAAGTGACACTGGGGTCAAGCACATTATTCTGGGAAAAGATCTGGGCCCCCCCCACCTGCCTTCGGAACCGGGCTAATAGCACACCCGCTGTTATTTTTTTGGGACCTTTTTAAATAGAATTTCTACAAAATATTCACACATTCAAATGTTTGAAAGTTATTTTTCATGGTTTTTCTAAATTTGTGTAAAATACTCCCAAATATACTATACCCCAGTTTTCACCCGGTCACAATATTGTATACTCTTACTCACTTTTTTAGATTTACTTAACCTTAAACTTTTATGACCAAACCTAAAGTTCAAACGGGAGGATTAAAAATTTCCCGGGGTCTCCCTCTTTTGGGCCGTAATGCCTTTTGGCTTAAGTAGCGCTCAGGTGGAGGGTCCATCCCTTTTAATCCTTTTGAAAACAAAAAATGAACTAAGGTAAATTTTGGGATTTCTATGATTTTTACTATACGCAATTCCCCCTTTGCATGTTTTATGTTTGAAAAAAATAGTCAATCATATACAAAAGGGTGATTTTCTACTTTCTTGTTGAAAAATTGTAAAACCAGGGTTTCTAATCTCTAATTTTTTTATTTCAAATTTAATGATAATCAGATTTTTGAAATTGGATTTTTCGAATTACACAGAAAAATATTGTAGTTTATTTTTTTAACAATTCTACTGTATGCAAAGTGTTACCTTTCCTCTTTCCAATGTTTGTAATTGTAGTTCTTGATATGGCCAAATTCAGGAATTTTTGAAAAAAGCGATGACATCTCATCTACTTTTTGTTATCTCTCTCCTGTGACATCTCGAAGAGGGGGAAAACTTGTGCATTGTTGTGGCGTTTGTGTCCTTTTGGGGTCTTTTGTGTATACGGGGCTTTTCTTTAATACTTGTCCACGGACATGATGTTATTTGGGGAGACCCATTCGTGCACCTTTGGGATTAAAAAAACAGTTTTTGAACATATCTTGGAAAAATATATTGGTTTTTATTATTAAAATAATGAAAAAGATATATAAAAATGGGAACATTTTATAAAAGGTTACTTCTTTTAAAAAGACTGTGAAAAAACAAGTTGCCTAAATAAATTAAATATCCTTCTTTCAATGAGATATAATACTAAAATCAATTTGGTACTCTTTATTCCCTATTCAGGGGAAAAAAAATAAAAAAACCAAAAAGTGGCAATCAATTTAAACTCCCCAAAACCCAAATTTTAAAAAAAAAGGTTACAAAATGAAAACCATCCCTTTAAGTCTTCTTCCCATTGAAAAAAAAGGTCGATAATCTTCTCTATGTAAAGGGGGATAATCCCTCCGCTGAACCTTCGCCTTCTTTTTTATCTATGGGGGTTTCTTTTGTCTTTTCCACTTTAGCGGGGAAGTATTTTGCGGGGGCCCGCTGGAACGAGGGGTTTTCCATCCACACTCCTTCCCCTGCTGGGTTGCTGCTGGGGCGCTGCGTTTGCTGCTGCGTTTTTCTGTGTGGCATTTTGTGCGGGGTTTAAAGAGGAGCTTCTTGTGGGTTTTGGCTGCTGAGGTTTAGGGGAGTGGTTTGTGGGTTTTGGGGCTGTAGAATTATAAAAATTTTATATACCTTTTGTTTTTATACTCACTGTGTCGTGTTTTATATATGTTGTTTGGTTTTCTCTACGATACCCGAGGGGGAAAAATACACCAAAATTAAAACTAAGTAGGTTCGTTTGGGGATCATCTGACAAAAATAAAAAGGGGCTCTTTATGCCTGTGCCCCCTGCATCAGTTCTCCAGAGAGTGCCCACTCCAGTGTGTGCTACAGAACCAAATTAAATTTTGACTCTACAGATGTACAAGAAACTTCTTTTTTTAGGGGGATATCTACAAGCAATATAAACTAAAAATAATATTCTATTTTCACAAAGGTGTAACATTCCACAAAAGGCAGTATATATGTAATAAATCTATAATTTTTCACATATAGGTACGTAATATTGCTCAATCCTGTATATGGCGGGTCACAATGGGGCTCCAAATTACATTTATCACAAAATCACTTTATTACACAACCCAACCTTCTGTAAAAAACTTTTGCCCCAAGGTCATGTGAAAAAAGCAAGACCCAAAATATTAAAAAATTGTACCCTAGCTTCATTTTATAAAAATCAGGGATGATTTTTTTATAAGCTGTCTTTTTATATAACTATGCATATACAAAACTAATAAAGTGTATATTACATAAAAAATATATATTAATAGAATATAATATCATAAATTATTTTAATTATATATAAAAAAAAAATATATTGTATATTTTATATATATATATATATATTATATATATAATTTAATATATATTAATATACACAACACACACACACACACACCCCACACACATACACATACACACACTATATATAGAGGAAAGGGGGGGGGGGGAGAGAAGAAGAAGAGAGGAGAGAGAAGAGAGGGGGAGAGAGAGAGAGAGAGAGATAGAGGAGAGAGAGAGAGAGAGGGGGAGAGAGAAGGGGAAGAGAAACGGAAAATAAAGAAAAAGGGGAAAAAAACAAAGACAAAGACAAGCACGGACTGAAAAAAGGAAAAAAAAAAAAAAAAAAAAAAGGGAAAGAAAAATATAGGGAATGAGGAAAGTAAACAAAAATATGAAAGAATGAAAAGAAAAGTAACAGAAAGAGAAAAGAAAACAGAAAGAAAGGGGGGGGGAGAGCCAGGAAAAAAAGTAAAACAAGGAAAAAGAAAGAAAAATAAAAAGAGAGAGAGAGAAAAAAAAGAGAAAAGAGAGAAGAAGGAGAGAAGAGAGAGAAGAAGAGAGAGAAAGAGAGAGAGGGAGAGGAGAGAGAAGGAGAAAGAAAGAGAAGAGAGAAAAGAAAAAGAGAGAGAGAGAAAGAGAGAGAGAGAGAGAGGGGGTCTGGATGAAAGCCGCACTTTTTTCATTTTTGCCAACTAAGGACTGAAAAAAGGGGAGAGAGCCAGGAAGGGAAAAAGTAAGACAAGGAAAGGGAAAGAAAAAAAAAAAAGAAGGAGAGGAGAGAGAGAGAAGAAAAAGAGGGAGAGGGGGGGGGGGGGAGGGAAGGGGGGGGGGAGAGGGAGAGGGAGAAGGGAGAGGGAGAGGAGAGGGAGGGGGAAAAAGGGAGGGAGAAGGAGAGGAGAAGGAAGGAGAAGGGGGGGGGAGAAGGGGAGAAGGGGGGAAGGAAAGGGGGAGAGGGGGGGAGAGGGAAAAGGAGAGAGAGAGAGAGAGAGAGGAGAGAGAGGAGAGAAGGAGAGAGAGAGAGAGAGGAGAGAGAGAGAGAGAGAGGGGGAAAGGGAGAGAGAAAAGAGAGAGGGGGAAGAGGGAGAGGGAAAGAAAAGAGAAAGAGGAAGAGGGAAAGAGAAAAAAGAGAGAGGGAAGAGAAGAGGGAGAGGGAAAAGAGAAAGAGAGGACGAGGGGAAGAGAATAAGGGGCGAGAGAAGAGAAGAAATTTAAAAAAGAGGCAGGGAGCAGAGAAATGGAGGACGAGAGAAAGAGAAAGAAAGAAAAAAGAAAGAGTTAAGACCTCTCCCCTCTACCCCCCTGTTTTCCCAGGTACACAGCACTCTACTCTTTTTCCTGTGAAAATTTGACCTGCCCCCAAACGGAATGACAAAAAAAAGTGCCTCCGAGCAAAGCAATTCCCCCTCACGGACACCTTATAACTACATGTAAATTTATATCTTGATTATCCAAAATGTTTGTTAAAAAAATGTTTTTCTGAAAACTATTTTGTAATTATTATCTTTGACGATATTGTAGCTATCAAATGTCGACAACCAGTTATCGTCAAAACATGTGCCCACACAACCTAAACTACCATAAAAGAGAGTCTGCACTGACACCCTCTAAAAATTTTTTCCCATTTTCTTATGTTTTGTGACATTTTAAAATTTATATCGTAAAAAAACGACCTTGATCCCCAAAAACACAGAGAAAAAGTCACTTCCCCTTTAGCATGGGCTCGTCCCCCTCAAGCTCACCAGCCCGCTCGCTTCGGGGGGATGGCCGATGCCCTGCCTGGACTTTCTGCCAGGCCCTTCTTGTACTAGCTCCATACTCCCGGTTCAAAAAAATAGAATCTGCGACAACTTTAACTCTACCCCCCGAACAAAAAAACCACGTGCCCATCACAGGGGAACATGTCCTCCCCTCATTATTACACTGGCGGCAGCAATGGGAAAAAAACCTAGTGGGAGAACTCCACACATACATTACATTTGGGGTCAGCACCAACAAAACCCCCGAAAACAATTTTTCGACTCCCGATGGGGGGAGACACCTTCGTCGACTTCTGTCCTTCTAGACTTCATCCCAAACTCTACGGAAATTTCCCAACAAGCCAGTCTTCCCTGCCAGCTGATAATTACTCCCCCCTCCGCCCAGTACCACAAAAACCCGTGCAGTCCACAAAACTTTTCTGCAGTTTGCATGGGTTTTTAAAAATCGAATTTCCTTGAATTTTATCCTGCAAACTCGTTGCTAAATTTTCTGCCTTCAGTTTTCAGTTAATGTTGCATTACACTCTTTCCGAAACCCGACACGTTGCTTCCCGTAATTTTTAATCTTTTGAATTCTGGGGACATTTAACCCCTTTAGATATGGGATTATGTCTTTTATCGCCATACTGATTTGCGTTCTCGTTTTTTTTCCTCAGAGGCAACGCCCCGTTGAAGCCACTGCCGACCTTGACTCTCGGGTCACCACGTCGCTGCCCTCGGCCCCCGATCCCCCGGCGCGCCAAATTTCTCCCCCCTTCGGGCCCCCCACCGTTAACGGGGCCCCAGCCCCATCCTCAGGGGCATTTTCTTCCCCCGCCACGCCCCCATTCTTTTT
>NC_051392.1:56995708-57017739 GCF_015228065.2 Penaeus monodon
TTACCACTTCTCGCCCCGACTATTTCAGCGGGAAGTGTTATTGATCAATGGCCAGCAGAAGCACTGTGGTTTTAACTCTGCAGGAATGCAGCACCGTGGGTTTTCACTCTGCAGGAGTGCAGCACCGGGGTATTTGACTCTGCAAGAATGCAGCACCGAGGGTATTTGACTCTGCAAGGAATGCAGCACCGAGGGTATTTGACTCTGCAAGAATGCAGCACCGAGGGTATTTGACTCTGCAAGAATGCAGCACCGAGGGTATTTGACTCTGCAAGGATGCAGCACCGAGGGTATTTGACTCTGCAAGAATGCAGCACCGAGGGTATTTGACTCTGCAAGAATGCAGCACCGAGGGTATTTGACTCTGCAAGAATGCAGCACCGAGGGTATTTGACACCTTAATAAACACAACACTGTGGGTTTTCAACTCCTTAACGAACACAACACTGTGGGTTTTCAACTCCTTAACGAACACAACACTGTGGGTTTTCAACTCCTTAACGAACAACAACACTGTGGGTTTTCAACTCCTTAATAAACACAACACTGCACCGTGGGTTTTTTAACTCCTTAATAAACACAACACTGGGTTTTTAACTCCTTAATAAACACAACTTAATAAACACAACACTGGGTTTTTAACTCCTTAATAAACACAACACCATGGATTTTTACTGTACTGACCACCGCACACTGATTCCAACACATCACACGATATCGCAATTTTCCCTTTGTAGAGTGAAGCGTTACGCACGCAAGAACACCAACAGTGGGGCACGAACACTACATCCGTTTTACAGTTAAGTTAAGTTAAGTAAGTTTATTTACCACCCTGGCTATCTGCGCAGGCGTGGGCAATCATGATTACAGTGTTACATATATCTGACATTGTACAGTAGTCTGTAACTACTGTAGTTGTACAAGGTAAAATATAAATATAAATCATACATCATACAAAAATTATTACTTACATATGCTTTTGCCACTGTGTTTGAATAACACTGTTATTTGCATACGGGAGTTATCACATAGTAAATTTAGGGTATAGTACGAGTATATCTTCCAATGTCTCAGATGAAATGAAATATTCACATAGTTCTTTATACATCATGTTAGGTGTCTGAAAGGCTGGACACATGACATTCCATATAGTGCTCCAGCGTTCGTTTTGGTTTTTCTTCGTTACACAGTCCCTACATCTGATTCATCTGCACTTCTTGTGGCACCGTACAGTTGGCCTAGTACATTCTGTAACCTAAACGTATTCTGGCAATCACAACGTCACACTGTCTGTTTTGACCTCGGGGTGCCACCCATAGAAGGCTTTCATCTCTATTACTGATCGTAGTGCCTTTATTGTACAGCTTTCAGGCCTTTGATGTTGATCAGATCTACTATTCTTCCTTTGAGCTTTTCAATATATGTGCAACCCTAGCAAGAGGCATCCCAAGATCTATGTTCACAAATATCCTTGCTGCAGGCTTCTTTTCGCCATTTGTCCTACGTGGTCGTTCTTGCGTATGCCAACATGAGATTGGTATCCATACAAACTGAATGTTGAAACTACGCTCGTTGCATAGTTACGTTACGCTTAATGCCACCTCACAATTTCTTCCATCGCCACCTGCTTTGAAAGAATTTAGCGTCCGAAGCACTTTGAGAGTCACAGAAAACTAAACTCCAGAAGCCCCTAGAACATTAAGAATTCCGTTGCGAGGATTATCCTGCCAGCTTCCGTTTGTGTAGTGTTTTGCATTCTATATTTAACTTGATTGTGTAGTAAAGCCCTTTTTGGTATACAGCGCAAGCACAACCAGCTTTGTATCCAGACTGTAAATGGATCCGTCCGCCGTACACTCATATGCATCATCACCCATAGATTCTGTGGTGTTTCCGTTTTACCGTTGCTAGCGCAATTTGTTTCAACACACATTATGCACCCTGGTTTTTTTTTTTTTTGTGGTAGACATGTAAGGTGCACGATCAATGTTGACATTTTTACCATGGTGGAATGGAGCGCCCTTTTGGTATTTTACTAATTGGACATTGGAGTTTTATAATGTTCATGGAGATTATTGTGTATCAAGTGGCGCGCGTGGGTGTGGTGATTTGTCACGTCTACTTGCGTGATTTTATGTTGGCGGTTGTGTTTTTGGAAATCTGAGAGATACGAGGGTTCCCTCAGAGCTTTGGACCACAATATGGTGGAAATAAATATTATTCTATCAGATATGAATGGTAAGTTTTTAATTCTGATCTCATGTTTACTATCCTTCTTGCTTGTCTCGGGGCGGCCGGGATAATCCTCATAGCTTCATTTTTGGCCTACCTCCAAACTACCTTTTCTGATCCTTACAACTGCAACAAGTGCAGTGCAGGTAGTCTACAACTGACCTTATAAAAGAAAAGCCAAGGTAAAAACAGTCCCTAGCGAGCTTAACATTTGATGCCATGTTTCTCTTCCGACAAGAACTTTCAAGGTTTCAATCTCTCCCAGAGTCTCTCTTCTTTAGAGAGGAGGTCCAGGTCTGCATCATTTACATTCAACCCGAGATATTTTTATACTTTGGCTATATGTTCAAGCCCTGTCACCATGCGAAAAGTGGGTGGGGGGTTATGATACATGGGTTTAGAGCATTGTTTTCTCAGCGGAAATGACTAATCCATCACTCATGTGCCTTTGCTGTGATTCTGTCCGGTCATTATTTGCATCCTACTTGTGATGATGCCTCTGACGCATATGTCATATCAGCATAGCATATATGGATTTCACCATCCCCAAGTGGGATATCTGCCACCCAGCTTGTGCATGAGGACATTGAAGCAGCATAGGGGCTAGAACTCCTCCCTGTGGCGTCCCCAAGTTCAAAGACTGGTGAAGTGAACTTCTCACTCCCCTGACAGGACACTTGCAGATCGATTCGAGAGATACATTCTAATCCAGGTCGTATCTTACCCCGGATTCCAAGCTTACTAATTGTTTCCTAGGATAACTTCGTCTGTTTTCAATGTCAAAAGCTGACTTAAAGTTCAAGAAAAACAGTGGTGCTTTCCCTGGATTAAGTGTGAAAATTACTCTGCAAGCAATGTGTGTGCTATGTCCCGATAGAAACCGTACAGTCTGTGAGATAATTACCTTGTAACCTGTACCTGAGTCTGTTTCAAAATTAGACTTTCCTAGAACTTTTGCATACACATGAGGTTACTGAAACTGGTCGGTATTTTATCATGTTTGATTTCGGTATGGTAATGATTTAGACTGCGTGTCCAGGGGCCATGCAGAATACCTTTGTGACAAACTTAACCTTGTATAGTGCAAAAGGGATTACCAGGTACCTGAGCTATAAGGCGGAGACACTACAGGTAATTCCATCCTCACCTGGGCGGCCGCTTTTCCTGTGATCTGCATTGTTCAGTTCCCACTCAGTGATCTCAGCAAAGTCTGAGGGGTCAGTATCAGAACATCCAATCTCATGGCAATTTGCGTGCAATTTCGTTGACTAAGGTGATCCTGAATATTTGTGGAAGTGAGCTCAATTTTTGCGCTCCACCAGCCCATTGACTAAGGAGCATATCTGCTTTGTGCAAGAGACTATGGGAACTTCCGGGTGTTAGTTTGGTTTGCCTGAAATTCGATTAATTTTTTTTCCAGACCTCCACATTGAGGTGTTATTGTTAATGCTTTGTAGGAACTGTTCAAAGTGTTCATTTCTGAAATGAGTTTTTAATTCCCGTAGGTTTTTTGTTAGCCTTAGAAATTTCAATAAGGTTGTCACGGGTATTATCCTGCTTGTAGATATCTAAAGGCTCCTGAACTCGCTTTTGTTCCCCTTATAATGTAGGGTCCCGAACCAGCCACTTAGGGGTTTTGCGCGTTGTGAGTTTGATGTTCTTGAAGGTTTTCTTTGACAGACCCAAGTGTTTGTAGTAATTTTACATTTTTCGTAACCGTGCGTGTATTTCCCGTAGAGTTTTGTTGATGGTGGTTTTTCAGGATGTCCTCGTCTCCCGTTGCTGCAGCCGCCACGCGCTGCCCTTTTGTTGCCTCCGTCGCTGACAGGGATGTACTATCAACCGCCCGACTTCGTGTTAGGTCGTCTTGGGTAATTAGCACCCGTTTTCGTTTGACTGTGGCCGCCGAGAACGCCTATGATTTGTCCATGGTTGTGGGGGTGACTGATACCATCTGCGTAGCAACTCGCTTAAGGTTTATTCAGTAGCGGTCAAACCTGTTTAATTAATACATCTATTATAGGAATGCGTGCTACAATACATAAAACCCACTAATAAATATATATTAGGTTATAAGGATCAAGAACTTCCAAATATGGATACATCCGCATTGCGGGACAGTCCGAAATATCAGCTGATTCCAGTATTCCTATGGGCGTCCTGACGCACGGCGGTTCTCTCGCACTGGCCCTCAACCCTTTAAACAACATATGCTACTACGTCAAGTAACATTCTACTTCATTAGTTTATACATTAGTTGGGTCCGACCCACTCTCTCCAGCATCGATCACATGAGAGCCACCATTCACTTCCTGGGGACGACCCCTCACGACCAACAATGTTCTGACAGGTCAGCTCTTAATGGCTGATACGGACCATTTGTTGACCCGGAGGGTCACAGCCGACTAGGCCCCTCGAGGAGGTTGTGACACAGAAGATGAATTTTATCACAACACAGCCTTCCGAATTGGCAGTGTTACAGATAATGATATACAGAATATATGATACACCATAATATGAGTATGTGATATACCAGCGGCGGCTACAAGGATGACATGACAGAGAGAGAGAGAGAGAGAGAGAGAGAGAGAGAGAGAAGAGAGAGAGAAAGAAGAGCGAGGAGAGAGAAGAGAGAGAGAGAGAGAGAGATGAGATATGGGGTCCTCGGATGAAGCCCGCAACATTTCATATTTTGCCAACTAAGGCCTTGTTAAATCTGCTACGTATCTACTTATTCTATTAAATATATATCATATATATATATATATAATTTGTATAATTCCATATATATAATTTGTATTAATATATATTTATATATATATATATATATATATATATATATAATTATATGGAAATTAGGTATACAGAAATACACACACACGACACGCACAACACACACACACACACACACACACACACACACAACACACACACATATATTATATATATATATATATATAATATTAATATATATATATATATATATGGTAGTAATCATAATATGCTAATAACAATAAATTACTAAGATTAAATATGAAATAATACTAGCAGTAATCCATAACACTCCAAATACAACCGAATATACAGATATACACAACAATATCAGCAAATAGCGACAAAAAAAAAAAAAAAAACAAAAAAAAAAAAAAAAAAAAAAAAAAAAAAAAAAAAAATATATTATATATATATATATATATATTTATATATATATATATATATATATATATATATATATATGTATATATATATATATATATATATATATATAATTTATATATATTAAATGTCCCTGTGTGTGTGTGTGGTGTTGTGTGTTGTGTGTGTGCGAAAGCAATCATGATACAATATAATAAATATAATAAAATCGACATTTCTGCTTATGGTTAGGATATCAATTAGCTCTAAATACCATCTAAATATCATATTCTCAATTTGTCTTACTCATTCTTGTACACCTTTCCTTCTTCCTAGAGTTGCAATGCTTGAATAAATTAAACAAGGCAGGTGATGAAAATGGTGACAATAGAGTTAGAATTGCAGTAATTTTAATTCCCGAATGTGTGTCCGATTGTGATTGAGGCATACATTATAGAGAGCTCAGCGATATGACTGGAATGTCATGGTGATGAATTTTGATGCAAAAGTAAAATGTTTATGCTATTTAGATGTAGTTAAAAAAATTAGATCACCGATAATAAAGTTGTTAACGGTTCTAACACTAGTGCACGATCATACCACGGTCACTCCATCTAAGTACTAACCGATATAATGTTTCTTAACTTCGTTGATCGGAACAGAACCGATTATTCTTATTACTATTATTTATTATTATTATTATCATCATCATCTCATCATCATCATCAGCATCATCAATCATCATCCTTCATCATCATCATCAGCATCATCTCATCATCATCATACTCATTATCATCATCAATCATCATCATCATCATCTCATCATCATTATTATTTATTGATTAATTATTATTATAGTTATAATAATAATAGTTTTAATAATAATGATAATAATAATAATAATAATAATAATAATAATATAATAATAATAATAGTAATGATAATAATGATCATGATTTAATAATAATAATATAATAATAATAATTATAATATAAAAAATAATGATGATAATAATAATAAGAATGATAATAATATAATAATGATAAGAATAGATAATAATAATATAATAATAATACATAATAAAATATAATAATATAATACAATAATAATGACAACAACAGTAAAAAATATTATATTATCTATAAGTAAATATATAATTATAGAAAGTTATAATGCTAGTAATAATAATAACAAAAAAAAGATTCATGTGACAAGTAAAATATATAGTATAATAATAAATAATATAATAATAATAATAATAATAATAATAATAAAATAATAATAATAATAACAATAATGATAATAATAATAATAATAATGATAATAATAATGACAATAATTTCCCGCTGAGACAGCGGGAAATTCATATCGCGGTGTGTGTGGGAGGTACACTGTTCAGCTTCAGTTAAGCGATGAATGTGAGTAGCAGTGTTTAATTCAGAGTAATAAGGTAATCACGTAACCAAGAACTATTGTACTTTGGAGTGCAGGAAAATTATAACCAATGGATGTGGGACGTTTGGGAAGGGGGAGGGAACGCCTCGAGGGGAGGTGAGATGCAGGAAGTGTGGTATCACATCATGAGTTCGTTGCTTGTTTTTCGTGTTCTCTGTGTTTCCTGCGAAAGTGGAATCGTTTGAGATTGTAAATGTAATTTAAGAAGGAATTAGTTTATGAAGTGTGCGAGTAAAAAAAAGAGAGAGAAAAAATCACGAATGGAATCCCTGCTTACCGTGGTAAATATCACTTGGTTTACATTTTATTTACATCTTCGCTTCCCTACTGAGTTTCATATATGTCTCCACTTCCCAGCTAGATGTATTATACTATCTCTTTCTCTCTCATACATACATACATATATACATACATAAATACATACAAACACACACACACACACACATATATATATATTATATATATATATATATATATATTATTATATACATACATATAATAGATATATAATTTGTTTTTAAAATTTGTTATGTTTTTAAAATATATATATATATATTTATATATATATATATAGTATATAAACACACCCACAAACATGTGTATATAAACACATGTGTTTTTGTATATATAGATATATGTATATATAACATATATGTATTCATACATACATACATATATGTATATACACACACTCACGTATTTGTACACGTGTGTGTGTATGTGTGTGTGTGTGTTTGTGTGTATTTGTGTATATTATAGTCAACCTCCCGTCTTTGTCTTGATATCAGTATATACCTTTCCAATTTTTAAACGTTCGAGATACTTCTCTTGAGATTCGAAAATAACTGATTAAATGAATTTAAGGTTCGAAATAAACAACACGTTATTGTATTCATATACCTGTTGGTGTATATAATACCTACATATACTAGTAAGAAGATACATCTTACATATACACATATATCCGTACATGTAATGATATACAATCTACGTATAATTCAAAATATATATGGAAAATATTAACTAAAATACACACATGTGTTTAACATATATCAATATACATTATATAATATATATATATATAACTAGATATATCTATCTATATCTATATATATACCTCCATATCTATGTATATATATAATATATATTATATATATATATATTCTATATATTATATATATCCTATATATATATATATAATTTTAAAACATATAATGTAAGGTAATGATAGAAATCTAAATATAATAATGTAAAGTAAATATTGGCATAACAATCTAAATATATCCTAAGAAGAACAAAATAAATAATACTTTCGTGTACTGTATTATCAATTCGTAGCTTGTCAGTTAGTAACACAAAGTATTTTTTCCATAGACTAAATGGAATTGCTTATTAACACATATTTATATATTAATTAAATTACTAAATACATTGGGTAGTATATGATCACACAACTATGTAATAAGTATGCTGTTTGATCGACAGGCAGTTGCCAGAGCTCCGCCTGTGTGGGGATGAATAACCATACGCCATCTCCCGTCGTCCCTACCGGCTTGTCAGGAGAACGATTTCATGAAATTGTTGACAGCTAATAAGAGATGCTTGTAAGGCGGATACGGGTCTTTCAGTGTAAGGTGGATACAAGTCGGCCCAATACTTTTTATAAGAACAATCTCTTCGTATAATAAAACCTTTAGTGGATGCCCACGATTATTAGTCCCTATTCATCGTCATCGTCGTTATCCCATCATCAGCGTCCATCGTCGTCCATCAATCAGCATCATCATCTTGTGGAATAAAAGAGAATATCTATGTTTTATTTTCATATGTTACATGCCACATAACGATTCTTAGCAGATTATCTGTTTTCATCCTTTTTCTTTTATATCCATCATATAAATAGTGCACATTAAGTATACGGAAATTTTTTTCTCCTATTACCCTTTCTATATCCATTAAATAACTCATCGTCATCATCGTCGTCGTCATCATCTATCTCCTCCTTGCATCATCATCATCCTATACTCCTCATCTTCATTAACACACCATCTGTGGAATAAAAATAAAATTACTATGTGTTTTTCTACTGATTTCTCCACATGTTACATGTATAAAAAATTACTTGACAAATAATATTTGTTTTCTACCTTTTCTTCAACACTGATCACATATATGTACACATTAGCATACAGTGGAGGCTTACTTCAACCTAGCATATTAAAGTCGTTTTCCTCAACTCTACTACTACGCCTTGTATACAGGATATTAATTTTGTGCCTGTGTTGTGGTGTGATACTTTTAAAGAATAATATTTAAAAAAAAAATACATTGATATTACTATATAATCAGTCCACCGTCCCCGGTACTACATTATTATTATAATTAGTATTATTATTTTGTCTATATTTCCGCTCTTAATCTTACTCCCATGGGTTTATAGATTTTTATCTGTACTTTAGCTCCATAACAGCAATCATCATAATTTTATATCGGATGCGTTTGGTACCATCCGTATTTTCCTCAAATCGAAGACAAGACGGACATAAATTCCAGACATACCCATGACATGTTAAAGTTCTAACTCTACTTTTTAAGATCAGTTTCAACAGTTTCAGAACCTGACCTTCTCTCTCTCTCTCTTTCTTTTGCATATGTCTGGAGTATTATTGAAGAGTAATGCAAAATCATGTATAGGGTTTAATAGGATTGGAAGATACTCTATCACGATTCCTTCCCCGTTTTGTTAATCACGCCGCCGTTTTCTTATTAGCGTAGCAGATTTAATCCGCCTAAAAAACTTTTCTACATTAATAGGGGATATAAATTTATCTATTTTTTAAGCTGGTAAACATACTTCCAAAGAACAATTGCCTATCAACAATTTATCTACCGATGGTATGCAGTGTTCCATTTTCTGTGCTTATCCACGTTTGTTATTTTCTTTCTGATCCTTCAGTTGTCGATTTTCTTCCCTATCCTACTAAATACCACCTTCTACCATTTTGATTTTAAAGAAAGGTGCTATCAGTTCACTTAACATAGATCTGAGTGTCTCG
This sequence comes from Penaeus monodon, assembly GCF_015228065.2. Classification (NCBI taxonomy): domain Eukaryota; kingdom Metazoa; phylum Arthropoda; class Malacostraca; order Decapoda; family Penaeidae; genus Penaeus; species Penaeus monodon. The sequence continues at coordinate 57,005,587 of NC_051392.1, forward strand.
CCTGTTTCAAGTAAATCACCCTTTTCTATGAAGTCCGCAATTGCCATGTTACTGAAACAAAACAAAACAAAAAATTCTTCCTCATCATCATCGCCACCATCACCAGTTCAATGGCCAGCTCGAGTTGTTTCAACCGAAAATTCCCTTTCACCATCATCACCCCCACCACCACCACCACCACCACCACCACCACCCCACCACCACCCCACCACCATCGTCAACATCATTTACTTATTTTTTCTTAGAGGGGGAGAAAGACTCTGAGTCGGATAATCGTTTAAGAGAGGGAGGGACAGGAGTGTTTCGACCCCCAGGCGAACCGGGACGATTAACTGCTGGTTGGAGAAAAGGTGGTGGGTCGGATTGGCTCAGTGTATTATTGTCATTAACTGTCGATGAGTCGGCTTGGTTAAATACATTATTTACTCGTGATCTTGAGATGTCTTGGGGTTGTACGTGGGGTGTAGGTGGACGTTGGTGGTGATTGGGTTGTTGGTAGGGTTGCTGTTGTTGTGATGCTATATTGATCATCAAAATCTGTTGTTGTTGTTGTTTTGTAGGCAGGGTTGTTGTTGTAGGTAGGGTTGTTGTTGGTGTTGCTGTTGTTGCTGCAATGCTAAGATAAGTTGTTGTGGTGCTAATTTATTGATTATAACAATCTGTTGCTGTTGTTGCTGCTGTTGTTGTTGCTCTTGTTGTTGCTCTTGTTGTAGGTAGGGTTGTTGTTGTGATGTTAATCTATTGATTGTCAGAATCTGTTGTTTGCTGTCGTTGTTCCTCTTGTTGTTGTTGCTGTTGTTGTCCCTCCTGTTGTTGTTGTTGCTGTTCCTCCTGTTGTTGTCCCTCCTGTTGTTGTTGTTGTTGTTGCTGTTGTTGTTCCTCCTGCTGTTGTGGTTGTTGTTCCTCCTGTTGTGGTTGTTGTTGTTCCTCCTGTTGTTGTAGGTAGGGTTGTTGTGATGCAAATATATTGATTATCAAAATCTGTTGCTGTTGTTGTTGCTGTTGGTTGTGGTGGGAAAATGTTAACAAGCAATCATTCAGTGTTTCCATGAATTCATCTTGTGCTGTTGATTCTGGTATTTGTTCTTGTAGTGGTTCCTGTTGATTCTCTATCACATCTCTTGTGTCTGAAAAAAAAAGTTATATATATAGACATACATATATAACACGCAAACACACACACACACACATTTTTAACGGTTATCCTTAAAACAGGCACTCCTATAGAATCTCTTTCCAAAAATATGGAACTGTAAACTAGTTGGGGTATTTTTAAAAAAAAGGAAAAGAAGATGCGCGTGCACTTCTAGTTTATATATGCTTAAAATCCCTTAAAAGAAATCACACACCACAAAGTGATAAGGTAGCAAATTAGTATTGAGGCAAAAAAAAAAAATGTAGTATACCCCCATAAAATGTAGTTTAAAAAGGCTTTTTCTTTTTTAACTAAAAACTTTCTGCATTGTCGTGAATTAGCACAACTTTTGTACCCCCCACTTCCATTTTTTCCTTTAATTATCTCGATCTTACTTTATTTTCAATGGTAAACGGGAAAATCACGTTAAGAAAAAGCCCCATCTCAACCCCAAATTTCGTTTTTTTTTTTATTAACTTACGGCATTCATTCAAACCCACAGCATGGTTTCTTATCCTGCACTGATTGTAATACAGTAAAATCGTGCCCTCTGCCTTCCATACTCTTTTTTTCCCAGTGAATATTAATTTTCCAGAGCTGAGAGAGCGAGTTCTTTCCAGGGGAAGGTTTTGTCAGCCATTTCGTTTCCAATCATTAGAGAAAATATTCGTTTCAGCTTTTTTGTGAATAATCGTTCTTTTCTCTACATTTTTGGATTATTTTTTTCATATGAAATCTATAAGCCATTCATAACCGTTATTTACATTATGCAAAACCATCGGAAGGAATGTTTGCATATGAAGTCAAATGGAATTCCTTCAAACGGTATTTACCGAATGAAAAGTACCAATGTAGTAAATGTTTTCAGAGTTATCTAGCATGTTCGTGTTCGTGTTATATAATAGTACATGACTTCTTTCTACAAAATTTCCTTTTACTTAGACAGACGGCCTAATGGGAAATTAAAAACCCTTTTTAATCCCTAACGAATTTGCCTGAAAAGGGCCTTTTGAGACATGGTTGGGCTTCAGCAGAAAGACTCACGCTTAGGAAATCGGCAGCAACCTAAACGCTCCCCTTAGTAACTGAAAAAGCCTTTCTTTAAACGTTTAAAAATTGGAATGGCGGTTACCGGAGGTCCAAAAAATTTACTCAAGTATATGCCCCCGTTTCATCAATGAAGATAAACTAATAAATTTTTTTATGGGGACAAGGAACAACTTTAAAACCCCAAAAAAAAAGCTCGGTTTTCACTTTTACACGAGAAGATAATAACAATTGGAAAAAGCTAAATCTTATGCTTCTAAAAGCAAAAAGACATTTATGCGCATGCCTTTCACACACATGTAAAAAGTTGTCGAATCACGCGCCAAAAAATTGCCCGGATCACACCACACATATGATACTTTATTTCCCACGGGGCTTTCTTTAATTCGCTTCCATTTTTGATCAAAATTTATAGACAAACGAAAAAGGTTTAAGGGAAAAGCGAGAGAAAAGTCATAATAAATGTTTTTTCACTTACCCCCCCAACCGTAGGCAACTTTCATACATTTCAAATTTTGGGTACTTCCCATTTTAGGTAACACCCTTTTCCCCTTCTCTCTTTCCTCTCTCCTCCCCTCACCACCACCACACACACACCACACAACACACACACACACACCACCACACACACATACACACACCATTTAAAAAAAAAACTTTGCCCTTCAAAAAATAAAGTAACATTCTCACGCAAACAGAAAAAATATCAATTTTTCCAACCCCCCCCGAAAAGGGGATTGTCTCCGTTCCTTAATTTAGGCCCCTAATTAAACATGATTTTTTTTTTCTCTGTCTCTGTAATTTAGTTCCTTAATTAAACATGAGTTTTTTTCCCCCCCCCAAAAACTTGGGCCCCCCGATTAAAATGATTTCCCCTCCCCTAAAACCCAAAACCCTATTCCATCTCCATCTCAGACCACTTTTTCCCCCTTTTTACGATTGAGCCTCCATGATCAAATTTTTATCGTTTTTTTATCTGACACATCGTGGAGTTTTTTTCGTTTCACTCGTAATCAGCAAAATTACGACACACCCAAGTTTCTTTTTAAAATCAATCTAGACCATAGCAATTTCAATAGGGGAGCATAAAAGTTAAAACCCATAACACATACTGTTGTGTTGCGCGTGTATGTGTGTGTGTACCGCCTTAAGTGCCCCATGTTGTGTGTGTGGGTGTTGTGCGTGGGGGGGTGTGTTATTGTTGTGTGTGTTTTGGGGTTATGTACGCGAGCTTATTGCATACTCCCACAAGGGCGCTAGATCGGATTGACTCATGAGATCTGATACGTAAAATGACAGCCCCCGGGTAAAGCGAATATGCCCTCAATACGCCACAGTTTCATATCCACACTCGAAACAAGTTTTTCTAACACTCAGGCGAAAAAAATTTTTAAAAGAACTCTAAATTAAAAAAATTTAAAAGAAGATGTACTTACATTACAGAAGTTGATTTACTTTAAAATCACACTTTAAAAAAAATCACACAACCCTGCCACAACACAAAAAAAGGGTAAAGAAGCTGAATTAATTTGAAGTAAAATAGAAATGTAATAGAATTAGATTCGAGATAGAAATTCAACTTGGCGGCATAGGAAACAAATGTTTCTGTGCGAAGAATTATGCTAAAAATTTAAAAGTTAAGAAAAAAAGTATAAACGATACAGCAGTAGGAAAGATGATAATGTGATTCATACACTGTGTAGGTATCCCGAAAAATTTAATAATAAAGAGGAAAATATGACATAAAGAGGAAAATAGAATGAAATCATTTATACAAAATTTTGTCAATCACAGGCTTTAAAAAGTTGTCGGGATCACACGCACGACATGACACTTTACTTACACTTATGCTTTCTTTAGTTCGTTTTCCATTTTTTTGATCAAATAAAAACAAAAAATGTATACATGAAAGAAGATAACGGCAACAACAAGAAAGGGCGGAGGGGAAGCGGGGGGAAAGGGCATGATAAATGTTATTTTTACATACCCCCAACCGTAGAAATTTTTCATCACTCAAAAACTTTTTTTTACTCCCACTCGGGAAAACTTTTCCTCCGGGGGGGCGTGGCTTAGGCGAGAGGGGCGAAAAACGTAAAAATTTCTCTAAAATAATAGAATGCAAAAACTCCATCCCCAAAAATCCAATTTTAAAGGGAAAAAAATGTTTTGCTAACAGCTTATTTACACATCGTTATGGATAAATAAATAAAATTGACAAAAAAAGGCGTACGAAATTGATCCCGAATTGGCAACCTGTCATGGGGGGGGCTTATTCCTTGGCCCCCGGGCAAGAAAAAATGTTCGCGCGTCGGGGATTCACAAGTTTTGTATTTCGGTAAAATGTACTAAAAGGTAATAAAATGGCATCAAAAAAATAATTTGTTTTTATCTCTCTAACCACAAAAGAAAATTCGAATAAAATCGTTCTAATAAAATCAATTAGTATTTGGAATAGTATTATCCTCTCTAACTTATAGACACTAATTTAACAATTTTTTTTCTAATAGAAATGAATTTGGGGACTCCCAATCTGGATATTCATTATGTAAATGCGTCTTGTTCTTTACTATTTTACGTCATCATACTGGGTAACTTGATGCAAATCTTTTAAAAACTTATAAGGGAAAGAGATAAAATTTGATTTTATAAATAACACTTTTCTATCGTTTTTTTGGGTCCAGGCGCTCTTTTTAAAAAGTAGAGTTTTGCTTGGGGCGGCCGGAGAAAAAGTAGTCTCATTCAAAGCTACTCGCTCGATTGGGGGGGGGGTTTAGGTGCTTGATCGGGGCCCCCGCCCAATAAAAGGTCGTAGGTCGGGGAGACCCGAAAAGTTTTGTACGAGTGTAAAGTTAACATTTGCAGGGTTTTGGGGAAGATTTAAAATTTTTTGACGTCCGATTTAAAATTTTTTCCTCAGCGCTATGGGGTTATAAAGTAACTGCTATGGTTTTTCGTGTATATATAAAAATAAATGGCTTCAAAAAATAATTGTTTTTTTACAGTCTGAAAACCCACAAAAAAAAAACAATGGATGATTTTTTTTTAGTTAACAAATCATATGAAACAAACACTCACTCGAATCTAAAAGATCCACTTGGAACTGTTATCCATCTCAAAATTTATATACACTGAATATACTTTATATTTCTATAATAGTATAAGGTTTTATCATTAGTGATATAGGGGCTCCTTGGGGTTAATATTTTTGGTCATCATACTGGAAAAATTTGTTTTTAAAATTTTAAAGCATTGCTAAAGATTGGGAAAAGGGGATCATTTTAAATTTTTTAAAACACATGGGTTTTTTTTTTCTCTGGGCTAGGAGGGTCATCAGTGTAGGGTGTTGACGTTTTGGGCGGCCGGGGGGAAAAAGGCCCCCGTGGGAATTTTTTTCGATTCTCGGAAAGAGGAAGGGGCTTAGTGCTTAGATCCCAAATAAATGTATCGCAGCGTTGGGGAGATTCAAAAAGTCGTATGAGTAAAAAGGGATTTTAAAATTGAAATCTTACAGAGGTTTTTGGGAAAATTTGACAAGTTTGTTGTCGAGTTTTAAAATTTCCCCAGCATCTGTGAGGTTTTTTAACTTACTGATATATTCTTCGGGTCATAATATAAGATGAATGGCTTCAAAAAAATTAAAATTGTTTTATTACATCTCATAAACCCAAAACAACAATGATGAATTTTTCATAGATAAAAATCAACGCAAGACAAAACTACATCGACACAAAACATCCCTTTGGACCTGTACCCATCTCTAAATTTATTAACCCGAAAACCCCTTTTTTTTTATAATATAATAAAGGGTTTTTTTGTGAACACAAAACTGGGGTAAGTACGCATTATCAATCGTCCGTGCGCGGGACATACTTTTGTTATCAATGGGTAAAATTGATGTTTGAATCTTCTTTTAGCACTGGCTAATGAGTGGGAGAGAGATAAAAATTTTACTTTATCAAATAAAAACGTTCTATCGTTTTCTCTGATCCGGCGTCTTTAGGGGTAAGTTGTTGCGTTGTGGCGCCGGGAGAATGAGCCTCATGCGAAACTACTCGTTCTCGAATGTGGAGGAGCTTAGGGCTTGAGCCCTGCCCCGTCCAAATAAAAAAATATCGAGGGGTTGGGGAGATTTGACAAGTTTTGTGTGTTAAAATTTTACTTAGCGTCAGCTAATTTTAAATCTTGTACGTTCTTTATCATATACATAAAAAAATAAAATGAATCAAATAAATTAAAGTTGTTTAATTTCGTCTTACATAACCACAAAAATATCAATTGAAATCGTTCAAAAAATAACAATTAATTTAGTACTTTAAGACAAAAACAAGACATATTAAACATTCACTTGGAACGTGTTTATCTCTAACATATTTACATGCTTTACGTCTACTGACAAAAATTTATGTTATGAATCCTTAAAGTATAGGGTAATGGTTGGGGATATCAACTTAACTCTGTTAAAAGGTGAGAGAAAAAGAAAAAAAAAAGGTTTTCCTATTCCGAACATGGCGGCAGCAAATCCAATAGACTATTTTTTCAGATGGGAATGTCTGCAAGCAGTACATCTTTTCAAAGGGAAATACTCTTTTAAAAGTGTCTTTTTCTCTTTTTTTCGTGCTTCGATTACACCATTATGTTGATTTGTTGTTATTATTAGTCTTTTTAACATTAATAAAAATCTTGCTAAAATACTAAACAAAATATTCCTACAAAATTTAATTCCCTTTTTTCTAAATTTATTCGTACCTTTCTTTCATGACATACCAGAGATTTTTTAGAACTTTAGAAATTTTCTACCCCGTTTTCCATATTTTTTCCCCCCCACGCCTACCACTTCTAATATCATTACGTCAAAGTTTTTTTTTGTTTCTCTTATATTGAAATTCAAAAGTTATTAAAAACAAAAGTTTTTTAAATAATGATAATGTTATTAGGTATCAAAAAAAAACTTTATATAAATATAAATCTTTGTTTTTTTTTTATTCATGTGGACGTAATTTTCAACATTTACACATAGCCTATTCAGCTACAAGGAGCTCCCATAAGTGCGTTTCTTTTTGCATAATGTTTTTTTCATTCAATTTCTCCTTTATTTTAAACAATTTTTCATCTTTATTCATTTTTTTTGGCATTTTCCCTACAGGGGTTTAAATGTAGTTGAATTTCTTTTCATCTTTCATGCCCCTATATCGTTCGAATACTTTTTCTTCAAATTTTAATTCTTTACTTAAATTTTCCGTACAGACTATTTTTTTTCTTATCGCGTCACAAGTTGTTTTTCTCGTTTTTGTAGAAAATGGTCTCAAAAATAAAGGGAAAATTATACAATGGAAAATGTTATAGTTTTCCCTTTCTAGCCTGATATTAATACATTCACGAATCTCGGGCCCTGAAAAAAAGAGAGGCGAGAGCAAGCGAGTGAAGAGCGAGAAAAAAGTTTCCCAAGTTGGGAGTAAACGAAATTTTTGAGTTATGAAAAAAATTTGCCTACGGTTGGGGGAGTAAACAAAAAAGAAAATTTTTTTATGATTCTCTCCCGCTTCTCCTCAGAATTCTGTTGTACTATTTTTGTGATCAAGAAGGAACACGAAATAAAGAAAGGCACAATGGGAAAGTACATATGTTGTGTGTGTGTCCCCAACTTTTATGCCGTTGTTCGACAAAATTTTTTATAAATGTGTTTCACTCTATTTCCCTCTTTATTTTTTTAACCAACATTTTTAAAAGGCATTTCCCAAAGATGTAAGATTAAAAATTATTCATTTTTCTCTTACCCTGTATCGTTGAATACTTTTTTCTTCAATCATATGTGTTTTTATCGTCGTCACAAGTTGTTTTTTTCTAGAAAATTAAATTTATGAAAAGTTTGTTTCCTCGCTTTTTATTTTAAAAAAGTTTTTCGCCTCGCCTGTTGAAAACTTCATACGAGTGTGATGCATGAGCTGTGGCGCTAGTCCCCCTGCGGGGAAGTTGCTTGCATGACTAAGATTAGCATTTCCGTCGAGCGCACCCCTTTTGGGACGTAGGCCCAACAATTTTGGATATGTTCTTTGATATATATTAACATGAAATGCTTTTAAATAAAAATAAAAAATTGTTTTATTTCAGTCTCTAACCACTAAGAAAAAAAATGGATGAATTTTTCATAGATACAAATCATCGAAACAAACCTCACCCACACAGACATCCCTTTGGAACACTGTTACCCCTCTAAATTTAGGACACTGAATAACATTAAATTTTTATAATGTAATAAGGTTTATCATTTTTGAAACCCCAGATCTGGGTAATGTGACGCATTATGCAAAGGGGTCCCCTGCGCGTACATACTTTTTGATCATTAGGTAATTGATATTATAACTTCTTTCTAATGATTGGGGGAGAGATAAACTTTACTTTATTAAATAACATCGTTCTATCTTTTCTCTGGTCAGGCGGTCTGTTAGAAGTCGAGTTTTTTGACGTTGTGGCGGCGGGAGAGAAGTGAGTCTCATCAGCTACACATTTTCGAATGTGGGAGGGGTTTAAAGCTTTACCTTGCTCCCCTCCCGTAAAAAAATGTTCGCAGCGTTTGGGGAGATTCGCAATTTGTATGTGGGGTAAAATTTACTTACGTCAGCAAGTTGAACATTTTGTACGTTCTTTATCATATACATAAAAGAAAAAATGACTCAATAAAATTAAAGGTTTAATTACAGTCTGATCATAACCACAAAAGAATCAATTTTAAATCGTTTATAAAAAACAATTAATTTAGTACTTCAAGACAACACAATGACATATGAAAAATCCCCTTGGAAAAGTGTATCTATCTCTAAAAATTTACGTGCTTTTCGTCATACTGACTAAATTGTGTATGAATCCTTCTTAGTTTGTAATGTTGGAAAAATTGAACTTTAATCTGTTTCATCGTGAGAGAAAAAGAAAAAAAAAGGCTTTACTTATTCCGAAAAAGGGGGCAAAACCAAAATAACTATTTCTCAGATTTTGCAATCGCTGCAAGCAGTACATTCTTTCAACGAAATATATCTTTAAAAGACTTCTTTTTTTTTTTTATCGTGCATTCAAATTTGCACCCTTTATGTTGCTTTGTTTTTATTTTATGATTATTTTTTCTAATAGTAATTAAAAACACGTTGCTAATAATACATAAAAAAAATTTTTCCATACAAAATTTTATTCCCCTTACTACAGATACATTGTACCATTCACTTTATGCATAGCCAGAGCTTATTTTTTATGAAATTTTGAATTTGCTATCCACGTTCTCCATATTTTTTTTTCCCACCATCGCCCCACCACTTACTATATCTTATGTCAAAAGTTTTTTTTTACTCTTTTATTGAAAATTTAAATGTTATTAAAATTTAGCTTCTTTTTAAAAAATGATAATGTTATTAGGTACAAAAAATATTTATATAAAAAAAATCTTTTTTTTTTTCATTCATGTGGACGTAATTTTCACTTTAACACTAGCCTACAAGCACAAGGGGCCCTTTAAGTGCGTTTTCTTTGCAAGTGTTTTAAACATTCTATTCTCTTTTTTATTATATACATTTCCTTTTTATTATAATTTTTACGGCATTTACCCTACATGGTTAAATGTAAGTTGAATTACATTTTTCTCTTTCATGCCGTATATCGTTCGAATACTTTTTTTTCACTTTTATTCTATTAGCTTAAATTTTCCGTACAGACTCATTTTTGGGCTTATCGTCGTCACAAGTTTTTTTTTCTCGTTTTTGGGAGAAAAAAAAGGGTTTAAAAAAATAAGGGTTATATTCAGACCCAAAGGAGACATGTTTTAGTTTCCTTTCTAGCCCGATATCTAGATCATTCACGAATCTCGGCCTGAAAAGAGAGAAGGAGAGCGAGAGCAAACGGTGGGCGAGAGAAAGTTTCCTAGATTGGGGGGTAAAAAGAAATTGTGAGTGTATGAAAAAAGTTTTCCTACGGTTTGGGGGGGTAACAAAATTAACATTTATTATGCTTCCTCCCGCTTCTTCCCCCTTTTTCTATGTACATTTTTTGATCAAAAATGGGAAAACGAACTAAAGAAAGGCATAATGGTAAATTAAAACATGTGTGCGTGGATCCGGACAACTTTTAATGCCCGGGGATTTGACAACTTTTGTTAAATGTGTTTTCATATATTTTTCCCTTTATTTTATTTTTTCACCAAGAACATTTTAAAAAGGATTTACACCAACTGAGAAATGTCACATTTTCATATTTCTCTCCTACCGCTTATCCCTTGAATCTTCTTTTTCAAAAATATGTGTTTTTTACGTGTCACAAGTTGTTTTTCCCCTAGAAATTAACTTTATGATCTTAGTTCCTCGCTTTTTACTTTAAAAGTTTTTGCCCCGCCCTGTTTTGAAAAGTTCATACGGTGTGATGCTGAGTCTGTGGCCTAGTCCCCTCGCGGAAGTTGCTTTCTGACTATAGATTAGCATTTCCGTCGGCGCACCATTTGGCACGTGGCACACAAGCAATTTTGCTGATTAGAGTGAAAAAACGAAGCAACTCCACGATTTGCAGATAAAAAACGATTAAAATTTTACTGATGACGGTGTCGTAAGAGGGGAAAAATGGGGCTCAATGAGATGGAATAATTTTGGTTAAGGGGGGGAAAACTCGTTTAATTTTTGGGCAATAATTTAAGGGAGAGAGAAAAATCATGTTTTATTAGGGGAAGTTTAATTAGGGGCACCAAAATACGGGGGGGAAAAGTCATGTTTAAATTTAAGGCACTAAGTTTTAGTCACAAATTTTGTAAAAAAAGATACTGTGTAATAATTTAATGGTCTAGGGGATTTTTCTATTTAAATTTTGACAAGGAATTGATCGTTTTAAATAATGAATCTAAGCTGAAATTAAAATTTGTAAATAAAAATTTTTATACGGAGAATGTTACTTTTGCGGCGTTTTAAAGGGGATCTGAAAACTCTTTGCTGTTTTCGTGTAAATGTTACTTAATTTTTGAAGGGCCTTTGTGTGTGGTTTTTGTGAGGAGAGAGAGAGCGAGAAAGAGAGAAATTACCCAGAGTTGGGGAGTAAAAAGTTTTGAGGGATGAAAAGTTGCCCCACGGGTTGGGGAGTAGCAAAAAAAACTTATATCTTCTCTCCCCCTTCTCCCTCGAATTTTTCTTTTGTACTTTATTTGTGATCAAAAAGAAAAACGAACTAATAAACCCCTAAGAAGTAAAGTATATATTGGCGTTGACCGGGAAAATTTTAAAGCCCTTGATTCGCAACTTTTTTATAAGTGTATTATCATTCTTTTCTCCTCTTTATTATATTTCTTCGGCATTTAAAACCCCCAAGATGTAAGTTTAATCCCCCTATCCCTCTTTCTCTCCTGCCACGTATCTTTGAATACTTTTCTTCAAATTTTAATTTTGTTGCATAATTCTCCACCCCTTTTTTGTGTTTTTTATTGTCGTCACTTTTTTCGTTGTAGAAAAAATGGTCTCAAGGGTAAAGGTTTTACAGACAATGGAGACATCTACAGTTTCCTTTTCTAGCCGATCTGTCTAGCCCTCGATCCCCTCACGGCACCAAAAAGCAGCCGCCCCATTCTCCCGCCCGCGACCCCCCGCCCCCCGCGCGCCCGCATCTAAGATTCTCCTCCTCCCCTCCCCCTCTCCTCTCTATCTCTCCTCTCTCTTTTTCTCTTTTCTCTCTCCCCTCTCTCATCTCTCTCTTCTCTCTCCTCTCTTACCCGTCCCTCTCTCCCTCCCTCCCACACTTTCTCTTTCTTTCTTTCTCTCTCTCCCCAGATTGTCTTTTAATTCAGGCGTCATTTATCCTCTCGTTCCGCTGCGAGATTTGCCCTGTTTCCGACTTTCCCTCACGCCTTTGTTCTGTGTCCTTTCCCTTTTTGTCCTTTTTTTTTCATCGTTGGTGCTTTTTCTTTTTTCCATTCTAAAAACTCTCCTTGCCAGTTTTTGCCCCCTTGCCCGGGCCCC